>NW_028263375.1:20170559-20470559 GCF_051168715.1 Poecilia mexicana
TGTGATGAAATTTTAGGAGTTTTTGGAGACTTCATATAGCGTTTTGCAATCTGCTTCTTCTGAATGTTTTCTACTTGCATCTCCAAATTCTTCAATCTTCAACCTGCAGTTGGTTTTTCTAACAGGACAATGTCCATACAAACTGCTTTTCTAACAGATAAATGCAGCTTTTGGACATCGGCATGTTTAAAATGAATGGGCAGTGCTTAGGAGTAACATGAACCGGGGCCCAACGCAGGAAACCAGCTATTGTAAATCACAATTTCTGTCAAAAGAGGTGAGAAAGTGTAAATATACTTCCGAGCCTGTATGTATATTTTTGACCCTTTGTGGTTTAGAGGACATCCAGGTCAAATTCATTCACCGTTGACAAGAGAAAAGGTAAAAAAAAAAAAAAAAAAAGATTTCCTGATAGTTATTGGAATAACAATAAAATACTTCTTATTCTTCAGTAATTTTTACTTACAGACACAACTGGGAAATAAAAGTGGCAGTAAAATGTGTAATTTTAAAACAATGTAATTTTAACACCATGTATTTATCAGAGTTTCCTGAAAAGTTTAATGCATTATCTCTATCGCCACTGTGTCCTTTGAGCACTTAATAAGGCTCCTTAACATTCCTAACATTGTTATCTTTTAGTGGATGTTGACTCAGAGCTTGTTTTTTGCCATTTGCTAAAATTGATTCCTCTGCCTCCTGTAGACTAATCCAGCAGTTTTCGCTTTTCTTCTTCTTTTTTTTCCCCCTCTGGTCTAAAGGGACAAAAAAGGACACTTTTTTTTATTAGCTTCTCCCCAAGGAGCTGCTAATGGCCATCAGTTCTCTCAGTAGTGGCTTTTAAAAGATAATTTCACCGCGGAAGCAGTAATATGCTGAAACCACAGGTAAAGAAAAACATCAGAGGCCGATAGGAAGATGAAAATTTTAATCAATTTCTGGTTCAAAATGTTAAACTTTTTTTTTTATTTCAAGATGAGTTTGACCTGTAATTATGATATTGCACTTTGATTTTCAGTGTCTTTGTGACACTGAACAAAGATGCTGTTATTTTTAAGAGATTTTTTCCAGGTAACAGAGGAGCAAACGTTGGAGTAAACGTTGCAGATATTTTTGTTCTCACAAGTAAAGCCTCTATTACTGCCCCCTCCCCCAACCCCCCTGCATCCTATCCCCAACTGTATTCATGTTAAAAACTTGAAGGCTGTGGTAAAAGTGAGAAAAAAGACATGAAAAACACCAGAGACCCCCGGCTGAAGAATGATGAAAACTGGATGCTGCGATTCGAGTCCCGTTGCTGGCAGGAAGAACGTTTGTATTCTTGCTCCTACCGCACATCTTTAAATTGATGTGAAGTGGAAACAAACAAAGCAGATATGTTTAACAGTAAACACACACAAAAGAATCTGTTTATTTTGAGGTTAGAATTAAATAAAAAAAAAGCAACTTTTTTTTTTTTTTTTGCAGAAACAAGCAGCAGGAGGAATGGCTCTGCATCTTGTTGAGGCGGGACAACCGCAGGCGCCCATTAGCCGTAATCATGGCTGCATGGCGGCAAATAATTGAAACAGAATCTGTGACCATTTCAGCAGCTGCACAGTGCAGGGACCAACCATTAATCAACACATAAAGAGAAAGCCTGGTTAATATCTGTTCATTTCACTGCAGAGGAAGGAACTTATTAGCTCCATTGCATTTTAAAGAAAACTTGTAGGTATCCAAAGATCATTCACTCTTTGTGTCAAACACTTTTCCATCAATCTCTAAAGTAAGACATTGTTAATTGAGTGTGTGTGGCTGCAGCTTTGCAGTTCTGACCTTGAAGGAGCCATTATGTCTAGTGTTACTTTTAGAGAATTTCTTTTGTTGTTATTGAAAAGGCACTAATAAAAGGCAACTGGAATCAAGACATCAGCTGCATGATCTTCTTCTCCTCATGGTGAATTAATAACATTTTAGAGGCTTTGAGGTGCACGCATCTATTGATGATTTATATTGTTGATCTGAAAGACGTACAAATTATAACAAAAGTATTCACACGCCTTTAAACTTTCCATATTCTCTTTTTAAAACGGCAAACTTCTATGTGTTTTATGTGGTAGACCGACACAAACAATTTTCCATTGGCAAACAAAATTTGATTTGAAAAAGAAAATCTGAAAAACGTGCTCTGCATTGGTATTTTATTCCTCCCCCCCATCGGTCATTACTCAACATTCATTATTCAAGTACAGCTGCCAGTTGCTTAGCTTATGTTTGCAACTTTTGCAAGTTTTGCATTCTTTTTGCAAATTAGTTGGACAGAATACATCCAGGAACATTAATTAATTAATTGCCACAAATTCACTCAGCTCAAGTCTGGACCTTGACTGGAACTTACTAAAACTGGAATATGTTTTAATCTAAACCTTTCCATTGAGCAGTTAAGCCCAATGTATTTATTTACTTTTATTAAACCAATAGTTTGTTAATCATCATAGCCAGGCAACTTGCTTTATTACATCAAAAGGTAGTAAAGCTATTGATGGGGATTGTGGCTAGCTACAGTTAGCTTTCATTCAACTTTAGCCTTATCTTGCCAGATTACGTCTAGTACAGAATAAATGGAGTTCAATACGAATCACCGACACGCTTTATATTTCTATCTTAAAAAAAAAAAAAAAAAAAAAAAAATATATATATATATATATATATATATATATATATATATATATATATATATATATATACATATATATATATATAATTTTTTTATTTTTTTTTGATTAACTTTCACTTCACATGTATGTGCTTATTTGTACTGACCCATGACAAAAAAATATTAGACAAAAACTGGATAAAGTGTGGATGAATGAATATTGTTGCAATGCATTGTATTTATTTATTTATTTATTTATCTATTTTTAAACCGAACTAAAATCCTAACAGCGTCCTGACCGTCCCATCTCCTCTACCTGTATAACAAACTCCACAGACCGGCATAAATAAGGAATGACAAGCAGCTGAGTCACCAGATCTCACAGAGCTATGTTACTCGCTGTAAAATTAAGACGGAGATGAAGCAAGGAGCTTACTTTTTTTTTCTTTTTGCATGGGAAGCGCCCGTCTCTGTTCCGCTGTCTGCAGCTCACTGCATCGCAGGATGATATCCAGCACGTTCCTCTATCAGCACAGCAGCAGTCTTCCCAAAGGACGGCTCAGAGATTGACTTCATTGCATGAATGCGCCTCCCTCATTCAGGCATCCTTTTCACACTTGCCTCACACATTGTCGAGGCTAAATGGAGTCTTGGCACGCTATAAAGGGTGCAATTTTAATGCTAAACAAACCGCTTTGTCTTTTGAAATTACTGTTTTGTCCAGGCTCCTTTGCATAGGCGCAGAACCTGTGCCTTGTGTCAGAGCGTCCTGAGTGATTCATCACAGTACGTGTTTTTCTAATGTATATATTTACCTTCCGTGCTTCTGAATGTTATTACATTTCCTTGGGCTGAGGGTCCGGGACAGGAAGGAGAAGCAACGGAAACCTGACTGGATTCGGCGAAATGGGATTTGAGTTCACGCTGTAATAATACAGGACATATTCAATAAGGCTGAATAACTGAGGTGCCACAGTCATCATGTTTTCATGAAAGGAATGGCCTGTGTGTGAAAGGATCCTTTAATTCGTTCCTCTCCTTCTGATGAACTTTGCTTGCTGCAGAACGACAAATCAATCTTGCATTTAGTAGGAGCAAAACTGTGCTGAACTGAGCTCTTAACATCAAGTGTTAGTTTTTAAATTTGAATATAAGCTTTGCAGATTATGCAGGAGATTCAGCTTAGAATAACCCCTGTTTATCTTTGAATGTTTTCATCTTATGTGGTGCTATGGCGGCTGTAATATTTTTCCAAATGTCTTCTGTACATTACAAAAGAAAAGGATGAATGTTGTCTTTCTCCACACTGTGAAATGTGGAAACTCAATTTTCCCTGAGAGATCTTGGAAGGTCAGGTGAAATGAACAAATTCTGTTCATAATGTCTTTTTAAAGGCCGTGTTTCTCAATGCCTACTTTCTTCTGTCTTATCTAATGATTGTGCTCATAAATCCCTTTCTCACTGCTCTCCTGTTTACCTGTGTTTTGTCTTTTTTTTTTTTTTTTGTACAGGCGACCTGGTATCCAGAGCCATGCACCACCTTCAGCCGCTGTACATGAAGAATCACAGCAACGGGACGCCGCTTCACCACAAGAGCTGCATGATTCACTGGGCACCCGAAGCCATCTACACACTGTGCTACTTTATGCACTGCCCTCACATGGAGTGGGAAAACCCCAATGTTGAGCCGTCAAAGGTTACCTTACAAATAGAGAGGTGAGACACAAACTTGATTAAATGCAGGTTTTCTTTTCAAAACTGAAAGAAAGGTTACAGAGCAAAATAAAGGGAAAGAAAGAGATTGAATTTTTCAGTATTTGTGCAACTGCCTCAAACCAAAATGGATTTTGAAACCTTTCCACATTACTGCATTGCAACCACAAACTTAAATGTATTTTATTAGCAAACTATCTGACAGACCTACACGTTATAGCACATACTTTTAATTAAAAAACAACAACACAGCTCTATTTTGAAAGAGTGGCAAAGTCTTATTACAACGTTCAAACATTCAGATCGTCTGTTTTCAGATGCTAGTATGGTTGCAAAGCGTATCTAACCATGCAGTAACCGTGTCTGCTTATACAGTTTTACTTAATGAAAATCCGACTAAATCTTCAGAATCAAAGTTATTTTCACATTTTTCAGTTTTATAACATTTTAAAATCTGGTGGATTTTAGAAGATTAAAAGACATTTTTAGACCAAAGTAAAAAAAAAACAACAACAACAAAAAACTAATAATAATAATAATAATAATAATAATAATAATAATAATAATAATGATAATAATAAAACGCTTGTCTTTATTTCTTTTTCTTCTTCACTGAAGTGTACTGAAGTTGCACCGTAACGTTTTATGACGTAAAGGATGGAGCTGAATGCAGGACAGTCCTATTAGAAAACCCTGTTAGAGGATGCAAAAAAGACTGATGAGGGGCAGAGTCTGAGCTTCTAGCAAGGCCCCAATCCTAAACATACTGATAGAGCTGATCAAACCTAGATTAAAGCATCTTTGTATGCTTTTATCCAGGCCCAATTCTACTGGAGAACCTGTGGCAAGAATTTATCCAGTCTGGCTGAACTCGTGCTGTTTTGCAAAGAAGTACAGGTTAAAGCTACCCACAAAAACATGGCTCTGAAGACAGGGTAGCAAAATAAAACCATACTTTCTAAATGTTAAAAAAAGAGAGAAAACATATGATTTTTTTTATATATATAATTCACGTCATGTTCAATACATCAAATGAATCACATTCATCTGATGTAATTCATTGCATCAAATGAATTGTATTTACTACTTATGTGTTTGTATTGCACACGCTGCAATTAAAACCATTGTTGCTCCACCGGCTTTCTGATAAGGCTGTTAAAATGCAGGTACTTCTGCTTTGATTTCTATTGCTTTTAAATGAACCAGTGTTAGATTCTTAGGAACTATTGTCCCAAGGCAATTATCTAAGAGAGAAACAAACAAACCCAAAATATGCAATGTTAAACTCAGACCATAAATAATATAGCATTGATTAGTTTTCAGGCTGCAAAAGACAGCTAAAAAAAAAAAAAACTGGTTTACAGGCACAAAGATACAAATATAAGTTGTGAAAGATGGTTTTGCTTTTAATGAAGCAAAAACCCTTAAAAGCAGCATCACAGAACAAGCCAAAAAAAAAAAAAAAAGGAAAGCAGAAGTGTCTGGTATTGATTATTCCTTTCGAGACTTTCACCTTGCCATCCTCTTAAGGGAAGTCAAAAATATTGCCTTTTTTACTGTCCTCTGCATCAACAATAAAGAGACACTTTATGAAACCTGTGACGAAGGGTTGAAATTCCCTGCGGACGTCCAAGATTTAGTCTCTCGTCTGTCCTTTTTACCCCATATTACAGGCGCAGCTCCATCAGAGCTGGAGAGATCATTCTGCTGCAATTGTACACCTCTGCAGACGTGTCTCTTTATTGCGTTTCTGGTCCTCTGAGCTTAACTCTTAAATGGCACACCAAGGGTTTTGATCGGGACCTGGGCTTTATAAAAGTACACTGTCAATGTGCTGGGCAGAAAAAGAAAAGAGTACTCTGGGTTAGTATCGGGCTTGTCGGAGTAACTGAACCTTTGGGAGTCGTTTTTTGTTTAAATGACATCAGGATTAGGTCAGGATTTCATTGGTGTTAATTCACACCTCATTCCTCGTGTGGGAAATGGACAAAAAGAGTTCTTGTATATCTAAGAGTTTGAACACGTGAAGCAAATTTTTTGCTGATTTTATGAGGTGTTCCTTTTTGTTCCCTTCACACACTTTGTGCTCATAGTTTCCTGAACCTCTGCTGATGGTTTCCCTCAGTTAAAAACAGAGCTGACAGCTGAGCCTGAATACTCCTCCTCCGGGGCTTGAATTCAGACTTTTTCACCTGCAATGGAGCGGTTTATCAGCTAATGCGAGTCCCAGGTGAACGGCCTATGTGTGGATTGACTCGGTTTGCTGCCTTTCCGTACATTGAATTCAACCCTTTGGAGCATGGTGTTAGAAAATAAAACATGTTTCCACAAGACATTTCTTGTTCTTATTGCTCAGAAAGCAAGACCTCAGGTTGTTTAGTCCATTGGTTTTGTTCATCTTTCTGTCGATTGTCCTCTTTCTTAATCAAGATTGAGTCACAAGGTGCATTAGCTTTGTGAGGAAACCCCAGATATTCCTCTCCCCAACCACACTCTTCAGCACATTCTGGGCGATCCCACAGTGTTCCACGACAAAAAGGGACATAAATGCACATATAAAGTCCCACCTGCGTATTCTGGTCTTCCCAGGAGTCTCCGTCAAGTTGGACATGCCTAGAAAGCCTCCACAGGCAGACACCCAGGAGGCATCCTGATTAGATGCCTGTGGCAACTCAAGAGGCTCCTATTGATGCAGAGAATCAGTAGTTCGACTCCAAGCTGCCCCCGGATACCCCCCGGCTCTTTCTCCACCATGGCAGTCCTCACCAGTACCGCAGAGGAATCACCAGTCTGTCTCCCATCATCATTTGTGAACAAAACAGAGAGATACTTCAACTCCTCCACTGTACACATACATAAACTTTACTCTGTACATCCCCTGCCTGTCGATGAGGCTGCTTTAAGAAAGTCTGTGAAACCAGTAAGGTCACATGGCTGAAGGTCAAACTCCTTTTGAAGTTCGTAAATGAAAGGAGTTTGCTGCTCTTAGCTTATCTTGCTCTTGATTAGCTCAGAGATGAGGAGCTAATTTTACTGACAGCTTAACGCTGAGTGCGTATCAAAGAGAGTTTAGGCATTAATTCACCCACAGTGAAGTAATATACCAATCAATAAATCCCAGAGAAGTGGAACCCAAGTTTCCCCATTTAGTCAAGAAGATCTATAAGAAAGAAGATGACCACTGATGTGATGAGATGCTTCCTCTTAAATGTCAAATTCATGCAAAGAAAATGACAGAACACCCTCAGGGGGTATAAATAAATTTAAATCTTAACATTTTGGGCAAAACCTTTATGCGGAATAGTTTTTGAAAGATTAAAGCCTCTTTTAGCGGATAATAAAAAATTTAAAGGCACGTGGAGCCTTTGTTTACAGAGCGAGCCGGGGTCAAGTGGCAGCTGGACCCACCGGTGGGTCCGTCGGGTTCTAGGGGTTAAGACTTTACCTTGAACAAACTGTGCTCTTTTTTTTTTTTTTTTTTTTTGCATAGTTACACATACAACAGATGACTAGCCTGGTAAAGAAATAAAAACAGCCTCTTGTTCTATGCTTTGCTTTGCACAGACGGTCTGGAGGCCTGGCCGTTGAGAAACACTTGATGGAGGCGTGAACTCTGTTGAGGTTTTAAATTTTACCCGGTCGCTAACATTTGGCCGCGGTGTACGTGGCGCGCCAGCTCAATGAAGCTCACCGGAAATTGCGTGCGCTGTGAACAACCCCAAAGGGGAGTGAGGCCACGGCGTCTTTGCCAGCAGCGAAATGTCTTACGCATTCATCTTGTTCCAACTTTAATTGCTCAACATTTGGAAGTGTGACCGACATGGAACGACTGGCTTCGTCCACCTCTTTCACTACAAACTACAACTACAGGCAGAAGATGGAAATCTTCTTCGGTTAATCATCACAAGAGCTTTTCAGAAGCAGGCAGGGAGCCAAAATAAGAAGATAGTAATTTTCTTCACTTTTATAGTTAATGCATCATGCCCATTAGGAGAACAAACCCTCAGGAGTAAATGTTGGACATTTTCTGTTACGACTGGCATTTAAGAACTGGGTTTTCTAATTTATAAAGGCCACTATATGCATTAAGACAAACTTTACACCTTCACTTGCTGCCTTTCCAGTATGAGCCTGAGACAACAAATTGAGAAGCATTCACCGGTGACCTTGTTCAGCATGTGTACATTTTGGCTGTTTATTTAAAACAAAAAGGTCGAGATGATTTGGAATAAATCTGAGGGTTATTTGGGTTTTGGGGCCACAGAGACTTTGCCTTATCCAGCCCAGACTGTGGTTTTCTTCTGTGCTGTAGTCTGGCTTTAAATGTCTGCCACACTCTCTCAAGCTTTTCAGCGAAAGCCCTTATGTCTGGATGAACTGTGTGATGGATTCCTCCCGCTCCTGTGCGAGTGCCACTGTATGTTTAAGAAAATATCACTGCACCTTCAGTTTACCTCCAGCAGGCACTGGGATCTCATAAATAATGTATGTTAACACGCAGCAACTCCATGCATCATGTTTGCAAAGAGCCCCATAAAAGTGATAAGGAAAGAAATGATAATGTGTGATGGATGGCTTCCCACGAATGTTATAGTTTCAAGATGTCTTTCAGTGCCATAGAGAGACGGTCTGTCTATGGCACTGTTGTACTTAAGTATATATATCTATATATATCTGCTCCAGCGTAGATGTTTCTTTTAATTGCAAAATATTTATGTTACATGGTGACATCTGAGTTATATTTGCTCACATCCAACATATCTTCGGTTTCTGCAGAGTTCATCCTCTCCTTAAGCATCCACTGCACCAGGCAAAATATCTCATGCAAAAATTCTGTGTGAGGCAGATTTTCCTGGTCAGAGCTGAGGTACAAATAGTTCTCAGTCTGACTGAAGTTCACTCCTTCCGTGATGTTCAGAATATGTGCTTCTCTCTCCCCCTACAGGCCGTTCATGGTGCTGCCGCCTCTCATGGAGTGGGTGCGAGTGGCCGTGGTCCACACTGAGCACAGGCGGAGCTTCTCGGTGGACAGCGACGATGTTCGGCAGGCCGCCAGGCTGCTTCTGCCCGGAGTGGACTGTGAGCCGCGCCAGCTCCGGTAGGGCAGAGAAAACCGTCCCTGCCTTCAGGCTTCAGAGTGTGTGTTGCAAATAACCCCGCAATCTAACCGCTTCTTATACAATTGTAATTTCCCCCTTTTCATTTTGAAGGTAAAAAGAAAAAAGAAATGTCTCCTTAAATGTCACATTTAAGGAGACAGTAGTCATACCCCTAAGCTTGCGCTAAGTCATACCCCTAAGCTTGCGCTAATAATCTGTGTGGGTGTGCTTTGCCCTTCAGAACGGATGATTGCTTCTGTGCCTCAAGGAAACTAGATGCTGCCTCTGCTGAGGCAAAGTTCCTGCAGGACTTGGGCTTCCGTATGCTCAGCTGTGGACGCACAGACCTGGTAAAGCAGGCCGTCAACCTGCTCGGGCCAGATGGAATCAACAGCATGAATGAGCAGGTTAGGGACACAGTCAACATATTTAATAATGCATAGCCTAGTGTATCTGCACCCAAATGCACACACACACACATACGCACGCACACACACAGCCTGTGGAAGGACATGTTTTGTTGGCTTTGTAAACTGCGGCTGCCTCACCCTGTGAGAAAAAAGCAGCAGCACGTATTAAATCTTCTTCTGGCTTGTTTTTTCCTGCAGCTCTCCTGCCAAGCCACTCCGCATTATATCATGACTACTGACCTGCTGGGCAGTAAATCATCTGGGGAATACTGCAAGTGAAACTCCAGAGTTTCCATGAGAAAACTTAACACACTGTCAAGGGCTTAAACTTTTCAAAACAAGAATCTTGAACTCCAGGTTCACTGGGACTGGCCTTCCACTGTAGACGGCCCTGAGGAAATATTGATGCATTTGATATTGAGTGGATGCAAGTAAAAAAAAAAAAAAATCAACGAGCCTGGAGGTTTTAAGGATTTAAGCTTAGGACAGGCAACAGTTTGACTATGTGCTTTTTTTTTCCTTTTAGAAAATGTGTGGTAAGGTTTGATCTTCCCACATAAATATAGCAGGAGAATTTAATATTTATAGGAATCATGGCTCATGTAGTCTTCCTGTGTGTCATTGCTTGTGTAGGGGATGACCCCGCTGATGTACGCTTGCGTTCGTGGAGACGAGGCCATGGTACAGATGCTACTGGACGCAGGGGCTGACATTAACAGTGAGGTAAGTGCTTAAAAACAGAAAAAAATACCACCAAATGATTCAGGTTTTACAAATTAAAGTCAGCACTTAAAAAAAAAAAAAAAACGATTGACATTAGAGATGTCTCGATCAGAATGTTTTTGTGCTGATCCAAGCCAGTTAGGAAAAAATCTTTGTAATAATTATGCTTGAAAACTCACTGGATCCAAAGTGCAGTAAAATAACACTAAATGTCATCAGCGTTACATTAATACGGTGATTGTGTCCCACCAATGATGCTCCAGACTCTGCAGTGTTGATGTTTTTCGACAGCAACAAATACGGCTGCCTCTCAGTAAATTTCAATATCATGAAAAATATGAATTGAGTTCAGTTGATTAATTTTTATTAAAGATAATATTGAGTTGGGGCAGGAAGGGAGGAAGTATCCCTGAAAACTGCCCCCGCCCCCAGAGTATATAATGCATAGTCTGATTATGGTTTTACTTTTTGAATTGATATGACTCATCATTCATTTCACTTAGAACATGCTCCATGGTTTGACTTATTCAAGGAAAGACAATATAGAAAAAGAAAGAAAGAAAAAAAAAACTTCTTTGTGCTGGCTCACAAAGCTTGCGCTTCGCTTTGCTTCATAAAATTTAATGCCTGGTTTTTCAGCTGCTCTCTGCTCATCTCTCCCCCCACAGGGACACACAGTGCAGAGCAGGAGACATCACACCAACAGGCAGAGCAGCAGCAGCAGCTGATAAAGTGAACACTTTGTAAAGGACGACAGAAATAAGTTACGAGGAAAGCTCAGATTTATCCAATAAACAAAGTAATAAAGGTGGCCTACAAGCCTTGTCAGTCATGCACAGCAAAATACCCAAGGATTTTTTTTTAAATACTGCCCATGCAGATTTGTTCACGTGTGCTATTGGACCAATATGAAAATCACAAACACAGACTCTCTTACTGATGACTTAGAAAGGCTTGGACTGGATTTTCAAGTGCGAAATACTTAGATTAATGTGTTAGATTTATTGACTTAACCATGAAAATGCCAAGAAAAGACCTGTGAAGAATTGTATTAATTTCATAGCTGAAAAATAATTACTACTACTACTACTAATAATAATAATAATAATAATAATAATAATAATAATACTGTATTGTTAAATTAGGAGAAAACTAAACATGCTGTCCCTCATCTCCTCATGTTCTTTCCCATTTGTTGTCGCGTCTCATGAATCACGACTTCACTCAAACGGTCAATGAAACCCGCTGTGAGCATTAAGAGTGGGGACTGAGACTGTGAGGCTGACTGTGGAGTCACGTTTTTTTGTTTTTTTTTTTACTCTGTCAGGGCAGCAAAGGATAATCTGCATTTGTAAAAGAAATTTGTCAGAGTGATCAGAGATTCCAGGTAAAATTCTTTGACTTGTTCATCCATTTAAAGCCTCGTGATTTAGATCTTTGCAGCATTTTCACATCCCATTTGCCAGACTTGCTTCGCAGCCAGTTGCATTTAGTACAACTTATAAATTTCATCCATTTATATTTTACCACTAACGGCTGATCAAAGCTAGTGTGATTTACCAACAGTTTATTCAAACAGACTAGAATTTGCTGTGAATTTCTAATAGACTCAAGTCGATCTAAGAAGGACTCCTACTAATGATTAGGCATCATTGACACTGGGAAGACTAATAGCCAGCCTGAATATCACCATATCAATGCTTAGATCCCCAATTGCTTGGAAAGGTACAAATAGGTACAAGCTATTAAACATAGTCATAAAGCTGGCAGTTAAAGACCGAACATGTATTAAGCTTCCCGCTGTGCCTGTCTTTTGAAGCCGACTGCCCCAGTTTGCTGTCCCACGTGCCTCATAGGTTTTTGTGCTCTTGCCATCAGTTCCAATAGGCACTTCTGGGCAAACAGTGATGTGGGTAGTACAGTAACATCAAAACAATAAAGCATTCTCACTGACTTGTGTAACTAGGCCGACGACCACACAGCAATAACTGCTGTCTTAATGAAATCGTATGTGATGTATTAAAGAGCTGTATCGATCTTCTGAGGATGTGTAAAAGTTAATGATTGTTATTATGTCTGAGCATGATGTAACTACAGCTTGAGAGTTAATTGGTTGAACTTGTGCAGTGTAATCGTGTGGATAATTGCTTCGTGAACAGAGGAAAGAATGAACTGTTATCAGGAATAATGTAATTCAGAGAAAGACTGTTGGTGTTGTGTACCTCCAGATTGCACTTTGGGAAGTCCCATTAATGTGCAGAATAGCTGCTGTGTCACTGGTTTAACTGAGGGTTAGTAAAGCAGAGTTGGGAAAAACCTCCAGTGAGAAATTCATGGAGGCTTTTTCTTCCCGACACAATGGAACATACGAATTTCCATCATATTTTATTTTTTATTTTTTGGGAAAAATCTTCAATTATTCTCCCAATTAAACCTGGTTCTTTCTAGATTTCAAGGTGTGAATCATAAATACATATGTATTTTAACTCGGTACTAAATCCACAGCATACAAATAAAATTGTGTGTATCCATGAAAACAAACAGAATTTTCACTGTAATAAATACATTTAGCATCCTCTTAACAAAGTCTGACACTATTGACTGTCTCCACTAAAGATCCACATTCTTTGCGATAACAACCAGTTGCACCGCTGCTTATTTATTTTGTAAGGACAATACCTCACACAGATATTAAAAGATAAAAGGACACAGCATCTGGTTAGATGGAAAAACTAAAAAAATCTCAGAAATATTACATAATGTTGTCAGCAAATAATTTTGATAAGAATCCTACAGCACATTTATCTTATTGTTTTGTTTGCAACAGCAGCAAAACGTATTTAAAATGAAACAACTGTACTCCTTTTTTATATAATTTGTGTTAGAGAAATTGTAGTCTTTTGCAGCTAACACAGCATGTGTTGTGTTAGACCAATATATTATTATGTGTGTATATTTTCTTACTTGAAACTGAAATGACATACAAAATTAGACCGCCATCATATAAAAGTTCAACTATATCAAGTGTTGTAGTCCAGCACTTCTTGCTACAGCTTTTTACGGTGCCAAAACCTTGTGCCACAAAACTGTGATTTGGTGAAATATTGAATTGGCTTTTTGTTTTTCAGGATTTTTGAGTGTGAGATTGTCCTAGTGTATGAACTCAGCTCATGACTTTTCACCCATGTTCTGATAATGGTGGAAATCGCTGAAATTTCCACGCTTTCCTTTGGTCGGCCTTTCAAAAGAGATGAATTTAGAGGCCCAGCACCTAAACTAACAACAGATCACAGTGAAACCACTTGAACAAGGCCTGACGTCACAAATCAGTCGATTGTGTTCATTAGAAAGTGAACACGAAGGGCACGCTGTCCTCTACAGCCTCGGGGTTTCTGCTTAATTGCTCATGTTTCTCCTGTGAAGCTTCCTGTCTCCCCTCTGTCCTCCCTGCCGCTGCTTGTCTTGTGTTCTGTTGTCCATGAAGTAGTTTTAATGGCTCCGTATCTCTCTCCCCTCCATTCCTTCCCATCCCCCTCCATCCCCTAACCCCTTCTGCCTGTCCATCCCACCCTCCTTGTGTCCCTTTCCCAGGTGCCAAACACAGTGCACAAGCACCCCTCAGTCTTTCCCGAAACACGGCAGGCGACGCCCCTCACTTTCGCTGTGTTACATGGACATGTGCCTGTGGTGCAGGTAGTGACACATTCATCTGCGACTCTTTCATCGTGGACCGTTTGTTGTGCTTCAGCATCTGATTGGTCACTGCTGTCATTTCTGCCATCAAATCCTCTCAGAATGTTCAATATTCAAACATTCGAGTGCTGTCTGTGTAATTTAAAACCGAAAGCCTTTTAAATTTTAAAAAAAGGACATTTAAAAAAAGTCACTCGAATCCAGAAGTTCCTGCTACAAGTTTGAACTTTTACACAAATGGTTTCAGGCTGTATTTAGGAAATGGAAAGTGGAAACTCAGCAGCCTAATTAGTATTGAACTCGTTTAACTAATTCACTTTGCCCTAAGTAGACTGTCAGTTGGATTAAGGCATCATTAAATTGTAATGGAAATTATTCCAGGCGTGTGTAATTTGGTGTTCGAGTGCATGAAATAAAGGGAACAATGAAATTTGAAAGGTTATTTCTTAGTAAAGTCCTGAAGTGTACAACTAGATAGAAAAAGACTGAAGGTTCAGTTTTATAAGACGGCCTTACATTTTCCATCAATACTTTTATATTTTCCTTATAAACTGAAACTTTCAGAGTTATAGTTCCCAGATGTATATTTATTTGTAAATGTCAATTTTTTTTCAACCGGTGTAAAAAATGTCAGCCTGTGTTTCAGGAGCTGAAAAAACCCTGTCTTCTTACATTATAATACATTTTCCAGGCTTAGTTCATCAGAACAGAAACAGTTCTGATGAACTGATTGGTCTTCACTCAGGCAGTTTAAAAAAAAAAAAGCATAAGAGTCTGATAATCACAGTACAAATAAACTGTAGTGTAAAAGCCTCTGAGAGCATCAGTAAGACCAAGGCTGCAGGCCCATGGTAACTCTAGAGGAGCTGCAGAAACCCAGAGCTCAGGTGGGAAAATCATTTCACAGGATATCTATTTGTTGTTCCACAAAGCTGGACTTTTTTTTTAATGGGACAGTAATAAGATATGTTGAGATTTCTGGGAAGATGGATGGAGCTAAAAACAGGTAAACTATTGGAGGTAACCTGTTAGAAACTGCTAAATACTTGAGACTGATATTCAACAAAACGGTAACAGTAAGAGCTAGACTGGGATTGTTTAGCTCAAAGCATACAGAGTGCATAGACAAGTCAAAGTTCAGACCTAAATGCAACTTTGAATTTGTGGCAGGATTTGGTATTTGATGCCGTCCATCCAATATTAATGGGATTTAGCTACTCTGCAAATAAGAGTCAATAAATACTTCACTGTCCGGATTTCTAAAGCTGGTAGAGATATACTCCATAAAGTCTTTCTGCTGTGATTGCAAGTGGTTCTGCATTGATTTAAGAAGGGTAAAAACAAATGCACTCTTTTCAGATTTTAATGTCAAAAAAAAAAAAAAGACAGAAAGTGAAACCCATTCATCTGTTTCCTTCCACTCTTTAGCGCGTTTTTTTTTTTTTTTTCTCATAAAAAATTATAAAATACATTTAAACTTGTGGATGTAAAATAAAAAAAGTCAAACTCTGGAAAAGTAACCGTCTGATTCCTGCCACCCAATCTATTTATTTTTTTCTTTTGCATCCCCATCATTTTCATGCCTGTGTGTCCGCCTGCAGCTGCTGCTGGATGCCAAAGCTAACGTGGAGGGCTCCCTGCAGGACGGGATGGAGAACTACACAGAGACCCCGCTGCAGCTGGCAGCCGCTGCAGGTACAAGCACACAGGCTCTCTCTCTCAAACCCATCTCCAGATGCTGTTCCCAGCAGGAGGCCGTCTACATGCAGCCCAACACAACACCTGACTGTCAGTGTGGTCACTGGCAGAGCTCCCTCGTTAGAGGATAATTTGATCTAGAGGCAGGGAGAAAAATAATGACTTTCTATTTCTCTTTCTTGTAAAATGTTGTGTGTGCTGTGACTCAATTGGTGGTTGTTCATGTGCAGGCAACTTTGAGCTGGTGAGCTTGCTGCTGGAGCGCGGTGCCGACCCCATGGTGGGAACCATGTACCGTAACGGGATTTCTACTGCGCCGCAGGGAGACATGAACTCCTACAGCCTGGCTGCAGCTCACGGGCACAGGTAGCCGACACATGTCCATGTTCAGTCAGCAGGCAGCAATGTACTGGCTTTGCTCAGTTCATGCTTTATTCAGAATGTAATCTGGATTATGCACAGAATAAAGATAGCATATCCCAATAAGTCAAATTGCTCATTTCGTGATATGATTTGAGTTTTTTATAAATTAATTTGCATTGATTTTGTTGTCATTCCTCTCCAAAGAGTTTTATTTTGGTGAGCAGTGACTGTAATGTACTTTTAAAAGCATCCATTTTATCTTCTTGCATTGTTTGTATTATAAACAGAGCAGGTAAAAAAAAAAATCCTCCCTAACGCAGTTAATCAAGTCTTGAAGTGTGTGTCGACCATTCAGATATAACTTCAGTTTTTGTGTTTTGTTTTTTTTTTTTGTTGTTTTTGCTTCCAGAAATGTGTTTCGTAGGTTGTTATCTCACACGGATAAAGGAAAAGGTGATGTATTGTCCTTGGAAGAGATTCTGGCTGAAGGTTCAGAGCTAGAAAGCAGAAGTTCATCTCAGGTTGACCTCATCCGAAGTGGAAAGGCCAAACTTAAAGCTCTAAAAGAAGCCATGTACCACAGTGCCGAGCATGGGCACGTCGACATCACCATAGATATTCGGAGCCTTGGTAGGTTTCTGTTCATACCATTTTTTTTTTTTTTGTGTGTGTGTACAGTATGCAGCATATACACCATCTTTGTGCAGAAACTTTCGTGGTTAAGGTTTTTCTGAACTGGTTCTCAGGCGTCCCGTGGACATTACACACTTGGGTCGAGTCTCTGCGTACATGTTTCCAGCAGCACCGCCGACCTCTGATCCAGGGTCTTTTGAAAGAGTTCAGCTGCATTGAGGAAGAGGAGTACACAGAGGAGCTCATCACACATGGTCTGCCTCTGATGTTTCAGATCCTCAGAGCCAGCAAGGTACTTCAAGAGTTGATGATTTCCGGAATACATTAGGTTTCAGGGTTATCCAATGGCAATTCTTTTTTTCTCCATACGATGTTGTTTTTATTTGGATATGTCAGCACCGTTGTCTGATTTTTGAGAAATTTCTTCTCATATGAAACACAATCTATAGTAAATTGTATTTTCTGGTTGCAACATGGCAAAATGTGTAAAAGTTCAAGGGCTCTCAATACCCAAAGCGCTCCGTCCTTTTGTCTGTCCGAGCTTGTGGTTGTTGGAGTTTTTGCCTGGTAATAAATGCTTGTTGCTGTCTCCAGTGAGCATGAGCAGACTGTCTATGCATGCAGGTTCTGTAGTGTAGCTGACCGTTCCACGCACACAACCACATTAAAAACACAAATCCTAATGCCTAAGTGGAAATTTGTGCAGGACTGAAAAAGGCTGGGTGGTTTTTCCAGTGCTCTTCTTTCTCAAGCGCTTGCATTTGCCCGAGGTGTCGCTCTGTTTTTCATTACAGTAACGTGGGTGTTAGAAATAGGTCTGATATTCATCTAGTTCTTTCCAAAGATATGATGTAACTGTGACCATGAGGCTTAATGAACAGTCTGCTCGAACATAGAGAGAGGTGTACAAGTTAAAGTCGCCTCCCTGTGCGGTGGGCTAACCTCTTTTGTCAATCTGCTTATGTGTCGCCAGAATGAAGTGATTAGCCAGCAGCTGTCTGCAATCTTCACTCAGTGCTATGGTCCTTATCCCATCCCCAAACTGACAGAGATCAAGAGGAAACAGACATCACGACTGGGTAAACATCTCTCTTAAGCAGTTTTATTATTTAAAGAGGACTTTTTATGCAACATTGTATTTTTTACTTTTATTTTTTCACATTTTTGTATTTCCTTTTGGGTCTTTAGCGCTTCAAGAAATATTCCAAGCGCTATAAATCACACCCAGCTGCTTTATGGCAATAACTAAATGTTTGTTTTTTTTGGTATCTGGAAAATGAGCCGCTTCAAAAGCCTCCTGACTTTTAAGTCACAATTGGTCAGCACTGCCCCTCCCCAGTGACCCCAGCAGAGCTTGAGCGCCATTGGTTTCAGCTGGTTTTACTGCTGTATGCGCTGTACAATGGCTGCGACTGTAAATCACATAACACCACCTAGTGCTCTAGACTAGAACAGAAATGTTGATTTAAATCTTCCCTGACGGGTATTGTATCTACTTGATTTTTTTTTTCTCAAACTGATAATAATAATAATAATAATAATAACATTTATGTTTACGTGTTCTTCAGATCCTCACTTCCTGAACAATAAGGAGATGTCTGATGTGACCTTTTTGGTTGAGGGGAAACCCTTTTATGCCCACAAAGTTCTGCTCTTCACAGCATCCAACAGGTACTATTACCCTTTTCAGTCTTGCTATTTTCAGATCAGATCGTTCTAAAGGCAAGAACTCTGTGTGGTTCAGCCTCGCTTTAAACAAACAAACAAAGAAAAAAAAATGCAAATTTGCTATTTTGTGAATCAAAACCAATGCTGCATGTATCAAGCTCATATTTCAAAGCTCTAATTTTGCTGTGTTTTTACTCTTTTGTTTTTTTTTTTCAAGATTTAAAACTCTTCTAGCAAACAGACCTTGTGGCGAAAATACTTGCATTGAAATCAGCAACGTCAAATATCATATCTTCCAGGTATGTAAATACTAACCTTAAAAGTGTTCCTATGTATGTGCGACGTATAGTAATAAAACCTCCGCAGTGAAAATGTTACATATTAAGATAAATTTATGCATGCTTCCTCACTAAGATTTAGACGAATGCCCCTTAGCAGGCTGTGTGTGTAGCTGTGAGGATGCTGCACACACACACACAAAAAAAACCCTATTCAAATAATCTCAGATTTACACCTCCGATGTCAATATCCTTGGTATTTATCCTGCTATCTATATACTTACGCTTTGTGTTTGTTCTGAATGTAACTGTGTCTGGCAGCTGGTAATGCAGTATCTTTACTTCGGAGGAACAGACGCTCTGCACATCAGGAGCACAGATATTATGGAGGTTAGATGAACAATAAATCTTTGACCGCTACCCTGTAATGTACTATGAGAAATTCCACTCCCTCAGCTGCTAAACTTTTCAAGCGAAAATCAATTTAGGTAGCATTAATCAGGTTTAATGTCATTGGCTTCTTCCCAGCTGTTGTCTGCAGCCAAGTTCTTCCAGCTGGAAGCTCTACAGAGGCACTGTGAGATTATCTGCTCCAAGAACATTAACACTGAAACCTGTGTTGAGCTCTACAATCACACAAAGGTAAAAAAAAAAGAAAAAAAAAAAGTTATTTAAAAAGCATGCAATTTAAAACACACCATTTCAAGAATTTTAATGCTTGGAGGAATATTTCTGTCTAAGATAAGCAGTAAATATGATTAAAATTAGGCACTCTTTTCTCATTTCAGTTTCTTGATGCTCCAGACTTGGCATCCTACATAGAAGGCTTCTTCCTGAAGAACATGGTCATGCTGATTGAGCTGGAGCCGTTCAAACAGCTGCTTTATGACACTCCTCCTGAAAGCCCTGGCAGCGACATCCTGCAGGCCTTGGAGAAAACCCTAGCCATCCGCATCCAGTCCATCCACTTGTCTTCCTCCAAAGGATCAATTGTCTGAACTCTTGTATAGGGATTTTTTTTTTTTTTAATCAAAATTTAAGAACAAATATTTTAATTTAAAGTAGCATTCTTTATTTTTAGCCTAAAATGTAATGCTCGCCGTCAAAACCCGAAACAGAACAAAACATCTTCCTGTGCTCACGCTGAATATATTTTTGCACAAATATCGTTTCCTCCTGCTTCCGTGCTTCTCCTCAAGGTCAAATTTTCTCTCTGCACAGTTTAAACTTGCATGCTCAAGTCTTTCCTCTTTGCTATTGAATTGACTTGAGGCACAAAGCAGGGACTCTATGCAGTGGTCCAGCACTATCTAACAAATGAAGTGCATTCCATAGTAAAAAAAAATCATTTGCACCTCAAAGATGATAGTTACACACTCTTTCCATTGGCTGGAAATGTTAATACACAAGCAGAGAGGAAAGATTCGAGTACAGACTTTAGATGCATGCAGGGAGAAAGTTTGAACGCGAGCTCGGGGAAGCAAAATGGAGGAGGGAAGCTCTGGATACGACTGCATAAATATAGTACGGCTGAGCAAAGCATATTTGCAAGCGAGCGCTAGCTTTTGAGTTTGAGAGAAGAATTTTGGGGGCAAGCATTACAACAGACTGATCATGAGGAATTTTACTCTTACATTTAAAATACATGAACTTATTTTGGAATAACTTCTTTTCAACAAGACCTCCTGATTTTTTTATTTTTTAACCCAAAAGCAGGGATTATTGATAACGAAACGATCAGACACAAAATAAAGCATCTCTGTGAGGGAGATCATTTCCTGTTAAAAAAGGAAATCTGGAAATCACAGATCTACCGTGTTGTGATCTTTCTTCTTCATTACTTGCTAACATGCTTCTTGTTATCTTAGCACAGATGGTAAAAAATAAACAAAAGAGAAAATCTGTTTGTATTGTTGATATATGTCTACTAACACCACTGTCATATTATGTAGTAAACCTCCACTTGCCAATAGCAAATCAAACACACTTATGGCTCAGTAAGCAATTTCTACATAATGTGATAAGCCATCAGAATATCCCTGAATATGAGGACGATTCACTGCCTCATTTTGTGATTGTTTGCTGAATTACTACAACCTGTACAAAGAGGATCATTTGTATATTTGTGAGTCAGATCTGTGCAGATTACTCTGTAAAGCCAAACAAACTGAGCAAAAGACAAAAACCAATGAAAAGACTGAAGAAACGGAACTTATGAAAGAGGGAATTTTATTTCCTCAACAGCTTTGTAAATTTTGTTGATAAAACAGAGATATTGATAATGTAAGTTAATGTATATAGTCACAGATTTTTTTTCTCATGTGTCTTTACTGTTTTACATTGCTGTAAAAAAAAGAGAAATTTGTTCATCTTATGAAGATTAATGTTTAAGTGTTGCATGTTGGAACCTAAGGAGCTGCTTTCACATTTGGGAATTGTCTTTTGTCATTAGCGTGGGTCACTATTAATGTGTCGCAGTGGAAAAATGTCTTTGTTATGTTCCGAGAGGCTGCAGGGATGTTTATTTGAACATTATGCTACAGGGCGTTTTTTTTTTTTTTTTCTTTCTTCCTCCCGGAGAATTTGCTTTTAACTTTATCTGGTGTGGCTCTTTATCTTTAATTCTGTTTGAAGAGCAGTTTTGAGGGCAGCCCTGTTGTTTTTTTTGTTCTCTGCAGCAAAAGGTCAGATCTCAGCTGGTGGTAGGTTTAATGTGAGATCCAGCAGTGTTCATGGCAGTAGGGTCCAAATAGCCTGAAATCTGTGACAAAAATAAAGACGTAAAACACTTCACTAACAGCATTCTCTTTTTTGGGAGCCCCTAAATGAACAGAGCATTATTGGAACCTCATAAACAACGTTAGCCCGGAGACTTTAACCATTCATATTTGCTGACTTAAAGAGATCTAATCAACTTGAAAATTAATTTGCTAATAGAGTTTTCTGTTATATAGAAGTGATAAATAAAATTGGTATCAATCAAAAGTTGAGTCTACAGCTCTGAGTTTTAAGGAATTCAAATTTCAGAGCTGGATTTGGGTCCATCGCCTTCTCACCTCAACCAGAATATAAAAGAGATCAAAGCCTTTCTTGTTGGCTGTTGATGGGGAACTCGTTGGCTTTCCTGGACGGTGACATACTTTGGAAGTTGGACATAAAAATAAAAGTTAGCATTGTTGCTACCAAAGGCCAGGCAAGGTGTATTGCTGGTTTGGGGATTCTGTTTCCATGTGTGAGTCTCAAAACTGAGCTGCCTTTGTAACCCAAAAGTAAATTACTTCAAACTTTCCACACTAATTAATGCAGTTATTAAGGATAGGGTGAAGGAAATTGTGAAAACAACTATTCAACTGTCCTCTATACACGGTGCATCAATTTTTTTTTTTCTTTTTTGAAAGCAGCAGATCTGCTTGAGACTGTGAAAAGTTGAACCCACCAACTTCAGCATTTGCCAGTGTGGCAGTATCGTCAACCACAGTCTGAAATGCTGGATTCATTTCCCTCTATGATTTTGAACTCACTTGTTTATGCTTTTTTTATTATTATTATTATAAATATCATTTCACTGACTGCATTAGTATTCGAATGCCGGAGTGTTTCCGTCAGCCAGTTTCACAGATCCCTTCCAATGTTTCTGGAGACTGTTGCAAAGTGCATGTCTCCCTTTGAGTGTGTGTGCGCGGTGTTTGTAATTGAGGGACAGTTGTTAAGGCGTCACCATGGTTGCAGCTGGTTGAGAACAATATGAAGCTGGGAATGCTGCGCCGCACTAAAGAGTGACTGGAATCCTGGGGCGCAGCATCCAGGGACATGTCCACACGTAGACACAATTAACATTCACTCAAAGCGCGTCCTCATTGGCGGGGTTTTATTCCTAAATTTCATTTTTACGATGAGGGGAAAAAGGATCCATCATTGTATTAGTTCCGCCAGACGGGAGAGCATGTGACGAAGCCGTGGAAATGTCTCTGCTGCCGCTTTTCTAAAGCGCTGCTGGGCATCTTAATTTACCGAGCTGTGAACTGTGAGCGAAGCACTTAAGCAACACCGGGGGAAGTTGTGACTGAAAGTAATGCAAGAGGACAACTGCAAACTGTCCCCAAAGAGATTTCTCTGAAACTCTTATTTTGCTGATGTGAAAACATTCGGAGTTGTTCGGGTCTGAAGGCCCCATTGTTCAGTTTTCTAAGTGGGCTGCCGTGCGCATATTTGAGTGTGTATTTGTGTGCAGGAGCAAAGAGGAGGAGGGATAAAATAGGGGTGTCTGCCCTACTAACTCTGCCCCCAGCGCGAGCCCCTTCATCCTCCCCCTTGTTGTCATGCACAAGCGCTCTCCCTCTGGCACAAAGTAGGCTGGCAACACAACAGCCATGTGTTTTAGCTCCGCGCTTTGAAGGGCACCAAAAACTTTTCAGAACTGGTTCTGAGAAGCATTGCAGAGAGAGAGAGAGAGAGAGAGAGAGAGAGTAGAGAAACAGGGAGTGAACTTAAAGAAGGAGTAAATCTGTGTGGGAGGAAGATGAGGCAGGAAAGGCCAGAGAGATAAATAAGCCGCGTTTTATATGTGATGTTTTGATAGAAGACACTTCAGCTGGAGGAATTCACAACAGGTAAGCATAAAGAGAGAAATATTTTGTCATCCTTGTCTTAACATAAAAGCAGGGATGTTGTTTGTCTAGTTTTCAATAATTTATCGTGTGCCGAAAGTTAGTGTATTTAGCATTTTATGTACTTTTTTTTTCTTTTTTCTTTCTGAAATTCAATGCTGGAATGCTTCAAGTAAAAACTACATCTGACCGTGAAAAAGTCTAGAGTTACTTACATGAGGATGTGCACTGCCTTTCGAAGGTAGTTGTATCCCTTGAACTTGTTTTGATATTTTACAACTATTAACCTGAATCTATCTTATTGGGAAACTATGTCACAGGCTTATGCAAAGTATTACATTTTTATAAAGTGGAAGCTTAAAAACACATAGAAAACAGTTGTTTCTCTGTATTCAGTCTTTTCCAGTCCAATATCCCTAAATTAAGTGATTTAGACTAATTGCCTCATTCAGCTATTATGTAAAGGCCTCGGTGCTTTAATTGTTACAGGAAATTTGTGGACAAGCAGTAGGATGAAGGCCAGGGAACAAAACAAATAGCTCAGGGAACAACATTAACACAAGCTCTGAATATCCACCGATCCTTGTCTAAAAATGTATAGATATGGCACAATTGCAAATTTGCTAAGACATAGTTCTCTACCTAATCTAACAGGCCAGACAAGAAGAGATTAAATCAAAGAAACATTAAAGAGTGACTCTGGAGGAACTGCAGAGGTCCAGAGTTCAGATAATGCAATCTGTTTACAGAACATCTATAAATCTCGCTTTATTTAAAATGTAATGTTTTAGAAAACAAACAGAACTTCATCCTGAAGATACCGACTCAACTTTAGCACAAAGCGGAGGCAAAATCATCCCATGGTGATGCTTTTAACTGGGACAGGGAAGCTGGTTTGAAATTATGGGAATGTATATGGGACTAAATATAAGTTCATCCAGGATGTTGTGAAGGGGGATGCATCAGGACGATGACCCCAAACATACAGCTAATGCCTCAACGGTGCGGTTTAAAATAAAGCATTTCTATGCATTAGAACAGCCCAGACAAAAATCCAATTAAGAACCCCTCTTGGGTTTTTAACATCTTCAAATCTAACTAAGCTTGACCCGTTTTCCAATGAAGACTCAGCAAAGAGGATTGGCTATCTAAATTTACACCACACTTTTCAGATTCATAGTTCTTGAAAAGCATTTTTCCCTTTTACCTCAAAACTATGCCACGTTCAGTGGTGGAAACGCGGCCAAGTACATAAACGCTAAAGAGATGTGATGTGGCGACTTTTGCAGGACACTCTGAGTTGCAGTTGTTTTGTTTTTCACTGTTTTCCGCTCTCGCCCCAAAGTTGGTCGACAGCTCCTTCGAAAGATGCAGCGTGAAGACCTGTCTGCCAGAGAAGAGTTCACCTACAGCCGCACGTCCACACTGGAGAGGAGCAACGGGACACTGGGGCGGAGGGGCGACAGGAGTCTGGAGAGAAGGCCAGACCGGGGGGAGAGGGAGAGGCCGGAGCGTGACAGCTATACAGTGGACGTGAGGGCCAGTGACCTGCAGCTGGCCCAGCCGGAGCCTCTAAAGCATCCCTGCTTCAGCTACAGGGCCTGGCTCTACAGTGTCCTCATAGGGGTGAGAGGAGACGTAGTCAGGAAAGGAGGGAAAGAGGAGCACAATGAAGAGTTTGCCAGTCCAGTCCAAATCACAACAGCTTATAAAGTTGGGACTGAGTTATTCCGTTAAGGAGTGAACATCCCAGTTTATGAGTTTTGAGTGAAATTTGGCAACAAAATTCTTGTTTTGTGCTTCTACTTTACAAGTGAGGAAACGTGGTCAATAATAAATGAAGTAAGTTGTCTCTTGGCCGGGATCTCAGGTTCAGGGTTATTTTAATCTCTCCAAGTTAGCTTTTATGTCTTAAGGATTTCTAAGGAATCTTTTATCTGAAAATAAATTTGAAGTGCTGGTCAGAAGTTTAAACACACGCATCATCATTGCCTAATGTCGTTTTACATTAGGGCTTCTAATGATACATTTTAACACCATTTTTCTCAAAGTGAAATGATAAATAAAAATAAATAAATGATATTTGATAAATGATAAATAAAATAAAACAGAATCATCCTAGATGAGTTTCATAACCAAGAATTAATACAACCATTTGAATTTATTGTAGATTTCCTCCAATCCCTCACAGAATCTGTTTTGGAGCTTGAACAATAATCCTTTAAAGAACCCTCAGCATTTTGCAGATGGACAGCACAAGTTTGCCTCTTACGTTAAGCTTTTGGAGAGTCTTCAATTCAACTTTACTGAAAAGTTGGATGCCAGGAAATCAGTCGGTTTAAACAAACTCTACTGCTTCTGCCTAAGAATCTGGTATGTACTGTGTCAGCACGATACCTGAAGCTTGTCGATGCTCTAAAAAGTCTGTAATCCAACAAACTGCAACTCGCTAAGGGAATTTTAACATAATACTTTAACTCTTAGCCAAACATCAAAGCTGTATGCATATTTTTGAGACTGTATTCACCTTAAACGTAAATGTACACATGCAATTCTTAATTTTGTATTTTATCTTTGTTTATTGAAGTTATTGGCAATAATTTCACCCTGAAGATCCAGATGAATAATTCAAAACCCAAATCAATCACATTTCTATCATATTGCTATGTTGACTGGTACAATATTGATCTGTGAATGCATATATGCATATATGTATGCCCCTCTGTGTATGTGTTTATAAATCTCCAGGGGAGTCTGCTCATCACATCTGGTTTCTCCCTGTACCTGGGAAATGTCTTTCCTGTTGCCATGGACTACTTGCGCTGTGCTGCAGGCTCGGTGAGTGGCCATCACGGACTCTGTCACCTTTATTGAGTTTATTAACACCGTTTCAATGTTTCAATGAGGCATTTTTTATGGCAAAATGCCTTATCTTCATTTTTAAAATGATCTCCGTTGGTATAATTTGCTTAATCCTCACAGGGTATCCCTGCAGCAATAGCAAGCTTTGCTATTGCCAAGAAACGACGTGTTGCAGTGAGTGAAGGCTGAATGCACAAGAGCTACGACTTTTCATTTAAAAAGATATAACTTAGATCTTTTTTAAAAATTGCAACAATATCAGTTTTTTTTACTGCGGATGCAGGTGTCAGACTTCCAGGTGGTCTACGTGTCGACATTTGCCGTGACGACCACCTGCCTTGTCTGGTTTGGCTGCAAACTGGTCTTGAATCCTTCTGCTGTCAATGTAAATCCATCCTCAGTGTTGTCGTTTCTAAGGAACATTTTTTCTCGTCTTTGCCAGCATTTGTATTTCCATCCCTTTTCACACTCCTCTTCCTGTCCTAAGATAAACTTTAACCTGATCTTGATGATCGTGCTGGAGGTGTTGATGGCCACCACAGTCATACTGTCGGCCCGCTCTGCAGACGACTGCTGCTGCCACAGAAAGGTGTGACTGATTGCTTTTGTTCTTTTCCTGCATAATACTGAGCCCTCTTCTTTGTTGCCTCCGCCCTAACCCCCTCTCAATCTTAAAGTCCTATGACAGACCTGTGGTGGTAAAACCTGCGGTGTTCCCCACTCGACTCCTTAAAGCATATTCTGTGAGTATAGTTTTCACTTTTGCTGCAAATGACGTTGCATTTCATTTACTGGCTGTAGTTTAATTACTAAAAAACGGTTATCACAGGTTATTGAAGTGATTGTGGGAATCTCTGCCGTGTTCGGAGGGATTATCGCCCTCAACATGGACGCTCTGCTTCCTGGTCCATACTTGTCTGTCACGTTTTTCTGGATCCTTGTAGCTGTAGGTTTTCTAGCCCTTTTGCACTGACACAAATTAAAGCTCATTTTAAAGAAAGCCAGATGTGGATTAATGCTCGTTTCTTGTCCTTTGCAGTGTTTTCCAAGTGCAATCGCCAGTCATGTTGTGTCAGAATATCCCAACAAATGCCTGGTGAGTACAAAACAAAGGTTTCCAGAATAAAAACAGTATTTTGATCAGTTAAACTATTTTTTTATATTCTGACATTAATTTAAATTCCAAAACTTTCAGTTTTCACAATTCTGTGCCATTTTCTCCAGACTATCATCATGTTGGAAGTTATGATTGGTTTACACTTCTGGTCTGCCTCCTCTTATTTCCTATGCTTTTCACTTTTTTTGTCGCATTTCCTGTGTTTTTGCTCTTTGTGTCGTCTCAGGTGGAGGTGCTGATTGCCATCAGCAGCGTGACGTCTCCCCTCCTCTTTTCAGCCTCGGGTTTTCTTTCTAGCAGCGTGATCAGTTTTATTGATATTTTTCTGCATGACGTGCCTACAGCCAAGGTGAACTTAACTGAGAAATGTGCAGAGCTAGAACGCGGCAGTCCTGAACTCACAGTGACCGTGAAACAAATTAGCGAAGGTTTGAAAAGCAGCTTGAGAAACTTTATAAAATCATCTGGGGATTTTTTTGCGTGTGTGTGTCTGTGTGTGTGTGTGTGTGTGTGTGTCTCCCAGCAATCCTATGACATCCTGCTGTTGATTCTGATGGTGCTGCTGCTGGTGCAGGCAGTACTTACTTCAGCCACTGTGGTGCACTGTGCAACATACAAGAGTCGGCTCCGCTTGGGGGCTCCAGAGTGTGAGGACAGCTTACAGACTGCGACTCATTACCATGAGGTATGAGAGGCTGTGGACACAAAAGGCCACAGGTCACATCCAGTTTTATTTCTGTTTCTTTTTAACAGCTGTAAATTTTCCTCCTGACAGTTAACTGACAATCTACATGAAGTCAACGTGATTAATGAAGAGTTTTTCATTTCATTCTTTTAACCTCTGTGCTTCTCCTTTGTGTTTTGATGCATCAGCAGCAAACACCCAATGGGACGCTGCAGGATTACGACAAAGACAGAGCCTGGAAGGCGGTTTTGGTCCAAATGGCCCAGTGAGAAATCTCGTCTTGTCTACAGAGGTTTGCCTGGCAGAAGGAAAAATCAGAGAAGGGAACAATGAAGAAAACCCCATAAGAATGAGAAAAGCAAAAGAAATGAACCAGAAAAGCGGAGCTGAAAATAAAGAACGAAAGACTAATAAGAAAGTCTTTAAAAGCTTTGTTGTTCTTCTTTTTCATTTGCATAAAGATGTTGTGGGCATTCGTCTTTTCGGTTTAGGGATATTTTTTGTACCATTAATTAATTGTAACTATTTCTAGAAAGTATTTTATCACAAATTTTAAAAAACGTTATTGTTAAGAATGTATAACAGTCAACCGAGGCAGTAATCAGCAAGTGGTTCTGTGGCTTGAGTCCACAAACAACTCATCATTAGACATTTGAAATTACACTTTGATGCATACAATAACTTTTTTTTTCCTCAGTTGAAAGAATGATTTCAAAAGTTGTTCTCTAATGTGATACATATATTTATAAAGATGTTTACTGATTTCCTTATTTAGAATAATGACTCATAATATATCCTAGCAGATTTTGTTCTTCTTTGTCCTTGTGGTTTGAGATGTTGCAACTTTTTTATTACAAAGTAGCTGATGTGTTATTGCAGGCACAACGATGTGATGCACAGAGAAAGGGCTGAGATGATTTTTTCAAATAAAACTTGTTTGGAAATTATTGAGGTAATTTGGTGCCAGTTTAATCATTCTGTTATGACTAAATGTCTGCACATGCCCTCAATGCCTACATTACACACACTTGAGATTAATGTGCCTTTAGACCATTTAGGGAAGCTCAGATGATGACATCATGTATTTCTAAGCATCTAATTAAGCTGCACAGAAACACACACCTGTGGATGTATTTTAATGTAAGACTTCAAACACACTGCTACCCTGAGTGACATCATGAAAAAAATCTAAAGAGATCAGCTAAGATGTGAGGAAGAGAGTTATCGAGAAACAATTGAACTTCCTCCTCTGTAATTGCTAAAACTACAGGTGGACTACAATTCCGAAACAACAGCATAGAAAAGCTGCACTTTTGTTCACAACTTCTCCTTTTGTACACTGATTGGCCCAGTATAAATTCTACCAGAGGAATCCAAGGGGATGGGAGAAAGCCTGGAATGAATCGAGCAGAATTGAGCAGGAAGGCAATGGCCAGTCTAGAACTGCACCAACGCGGGCTGAAAGTCTGCTAGGTAAGGCAGAATCCATTCTTATGAACATAAACTGTCAGTTTGAAGTTTATTGCAGTTTAACATTAAGGCCTCTTTGGAGACATTTCCTGTGGACTGATGAAACTACAGGAAAGTGTTTGGCTATAATGATCATTTTTACATTTTTGGAAAAAAAAAAAAAGGGTAAAACTAGCAAAACCTGAGAGCACCATTTCATCTGTGAAGTGTGGCGGTGGCTGCATCATGTCGTGTTGTGTGAGTGTTTTGCTGCAGGAAGGACTGGTGCGCTTGTCAAAACAGATGACATCATAAGGAAGCAAAGGGTGGAGTAATACTGAAGCAACATCTCAAGGCGTAGGCCATTGTTTGTCAAGACATTGTTCTGCTCACAGAGCTAACTCTGATCGAAAAAGCATTTGAGCTAGCTTTTACAGATTTCTTCTGGGGTTTTTGTTGTTGTTGTTCTTCTTCTTTTTGGGTTAAACATAAAAATTTCAAATCGTCAAAGAAATTATTTTGGTTAAAAAAAAACTTGAGTAAATACAAAGAGCATTTGAGGACGAGCACTTCTTCCAGTCAGCCTCCTCTTTTCACAGTGAGAGTTTGTTGTTGTTGTTGTTATTGTGATTTATTTTGTGTGGTTTTGAAAGCCAAGCTCGACTTCCACCATTACGGGTAACCTCAGTTTCTTAATCACATTACAGTCTGCCTGAAAAACCTTTACTATCCTCTTACAGTCTTTCCGGCCTTGATAATGGACGTCAAGTTGCTTTTACTTGCAGAGCTCTAGGAGGAGGCTTGGAGGCGTCTGTGACTGCTGTTTGTCAGGATAAGGTTTGAAGAGCGACATTTGCATCTTCTGCCCTTTCCAGTGACAAGCTCAATAAGCTTTAACACTTCAAAAATACTGATGTTTTTTTCCTTTTCATGGCTTTAATATGTACATATGACACAAAACAACTATATCTTACTGAAATGGTATATATAAGGGGGAAACAAATAGAAATCAGCTTATTTCTCATTTCAAGACCTAAATCATGAAGAGGCCCAAATATTTACACTACAAACTGAAATAGATTTTTTTTTTAGGTTGTGAAATTTTGCTAGAAAGCATTGTGTTTGATTTTATATATTTGTGTTTCTTGCTGATGGGGAACTACATCTTGCAGCTTGCTTGTTGTAGGCAACATAAGTATGAGGAAGGAGGAGGGATGAGACAGAGGGAAGGAGTCTATATTTGGAAGCAATGCGTGGTAAGGAGCGGGTTCCCTTGCCGGCAGAAACTGGCTTGGAGGGGCTGGCACATTCAGTCTGATGGGTGTGCCCCACTTTGACACGCAAAGACAGCGAGACGGAAGCAAAATGATCCCAGCGGCGAGCCAAAAATCTTTCTGAGGCGGAAAAAAAAAAAGTAAGAAAGCACCATTAAACATATCCACTGCCCATGTGTCCAGTGCAATATTTGATTTGATTTATGAGTGAGACCTATAAGTGTTGATGGGAATTAATTAGTGCATGTATTTACTATTTCGTGACGTCTCCATGCACCACCACTGACATTTCAACACATTGTGGGGCGACAGTGCGTTGCCAGTTCAAACCCTCGCTTTGTCCGTATCAGTCATCGAGTCCCTGGGTAAGACACTTCACCTCCTCGCCTGCTGCTGCTGGTCACAGGGCCCAGTGACGCCAGCTGAGTGGCAGCCTTCCTTCTGTCACACTGCCTCTGGCCACTTGTAGCTGCTATGTAGCTTACTACCATGTGTGTAGTAAGCTACACACATGGTAGTAAGCTCCAAAGTGCTTTGGAGTCCTCTGAACTGGATAAAGTGTTGTACAAGTACAGGTCATTTCCCATTTTGCTATGAACTATCCTGAAAGTTGCAGAGAAACTTCATAGTTTTAGTTTGAAGCCATCAAGAAGCTTGTGATACGATTCCATCTGGCATATCTATGCACTTTTTATTCTTTTATTGTGAATTGCAAGAGCTCAGTAAAACAGTCTGGCTTCATGTATTTGAAATCAGATTAAAATCAAGTGGGTTCCAAAAACTTAATATTATTCTGCTTTATCATTCCAACTAGTTTTAAAGTGTGCTCGGATCGTCATCCTGCTGGAACACCAAGATGTTCAGTTTTTAATCAGCAGACCCATCCTGTCGGCCTCAAATGAAGGACAATCAGTGAGTGTGTTCACGGACTCACAAGAAACCACCCAAATCTGAACTTTATGTGAATCAAAACATGCTGAACCTCAGCATCTCCATCCACACTGAGAGGAGTCTGTCATCATTACACAGAAAGGATACCAACCTAGAAAAAATCCTGTGCTCGCTTAAAATTTACAACAGGCAAAACATCTTCCATGTTCTGGTGTCAAATTTTAGACTCATCCATAAAAAGAACATTACTCTACAATCAGTCTTTGTCTGGAAAACTTTAGTTTGCTCTCTGTGTTTTTTCAAGAGAGCAAATCTTTTCTTCATCTACCACAGAATTATTTTTTCTAACAGTGCAGTGAGTGTACTTTCATATTGACTGCGGCAAAAACCTGCTGTCGATCCTGTGATGAGATTTTAGGGTTTTCAGCGATTTCATTTACCATTTGTTGACTGCTCAGATGGAACCTGCTTAGAAAGCCAGACTGGGGCCCAGTGGCATTGAGTATTAGTCACTTGTTCTGGACAGGAATGGCTGATTTCAAACTCTTATAAGACGTCTTTAAATCTCTTAGCAAAGACATAAGCTAGAATCTTCTTTCTGAAGGATCCCGACAGCTGTTTCAAAGTACCATTGTGTTCACTCTCTCTTCAACACACCCTAAACATCTACATGTGAAGCTCCTTCAAAAAGCAGCATAATGACTTTCTCAACTGATATGCTCTGTAGGAGAAATACTGATGTTTGATTTTTAGCTATTTTAATTGGGAGTGAATGTGGAGATGTCCCAACGTACTTCTCCATAAACTGCACATTGTAAATTATTTTAAAAATACTCAAAATGCTCGGGATTGTACGTCCAAAGATGTTAGGAAACCACACAGGATGACTAGTGAATATTTACAGTAAAATCCTACTCGTTAGGATAACTTTAAACTTAGTTAAGACAGTTTTAGAAATCCTTGAACTTGTTGTACCATCAGGAAAAGCACAGGTTAAAACCCCTCCTCATATATTAAAACTTTTAATTATTATCACTGTCGTGATGAAATCTTCTTGCCAGAACTCCAACCCTCACCACTCCTCTTGTGTAATTTCAAAGCGCTTCTTCTAAACAGGAAACTTGAACCACCTGTTAATGACTCATCTACAAACAGAAGATGGGTGAAGATGCTCGCCACACCCATAAGATTTGAATGACACGCGTCTTTTCCAGTCCTTGTTTGCATGTGTCCACGGTCAGTCCCGCATTCTGAGATGACAGGCAGGCTGGATAAACCTATGAGGAAGGCAAGAAGACACTGCCGTGCGGTTTGGACCGAATAAACAGGAGTTGAACCGCACAGCTTGTACTTAGAGAGTCAATAATGATCCAAGTGGAGCGCTAAATGCTTGTGTTGTACAGAATACAGCTCTAAAACGTGATTAATTTGCAACGCATTAGCAAATCTCTAATATTTACAGCAATATGTATTTTTTTTAATAATATCGATTTGCAGAGGATGAAGTGTGGACGATTTTGCTGCAAGCCTGTCAACAAACCACAGGGCGCTCGTAATTCCGCCTCAAACACTCACAGAGCTGATACGAAGAGCCGCAGAATCTTTAATTTGTTATCTCTTCCCTTGTTTCCGAGGAAGAGGCGGGGAGGGGAGATGAAGAGAAGAGGGCTGGAGTCACCAGAGGGAGGGAGAGGGGGAGGGTGGGGGGAGAAAAGGCGGAACAAACCGGTGAGCTCGGATACAAGCTGTAGCTTCTCGCCCGCACTGCAGATTAACTCTTACCGCGCCGGGAAGACGCAGCTGGACTCGGTGAGTTGTTATTCTCCTTCTTCTTATTATTTTTTTAATTATTATTTCTCTCGTCCTCGCTGCCCCGCAAATTTTAGCAGTTCGCTCCACAGCAGCAAAATGCGGCGGTTTGGTCCGGTCTAAGTGCGGACAGGTAGAGACGGATTCAGGTGCAGAGCATCACAGAGAGTCTCCTCTCGTCTCGTGCACACTCTGAGCTTCACACACAAGATGCACTTTCGCTTCCTGGCGTGCTCGTCGAATCGATGTGTGCTTGATGTTGAGCAGCTTGTCTCCGGTTTTCCGGGAGCTGTCCGCCGCTCAGGTGCTGAAGCGGCTCGTCATCCACAGGCGGCTGTAATCAACTGCAATGCAATGTCTCAGCAGAGGTGAAGACCGATGGACCCCTCTCGGAGACAGCAGTTCGGATCCCAGCCTGCTGCGCTGAGTAAGACACGGTGATCTTTTCGTGAATTTTTTTTTTTTTTTTTTTTTTTTTTTGTGCACTTTTATGCTAACACGTAAAAGTGTGGAAACTGTTACGGCGCTGATTTAGTGGTCTTGAACTGGTCTTTAAGCAGCCCAATCAGAAGCGTTCCTTTAATGTCAGAGAATATTCCGCCCTGGAAGTTCTTCCATGTCCCTTCGTCATCCAATTAATAATGAATGAAGGAATGGGTGGATAAGAGCAGCTCCCCTCCCTGAGCTGTTGTCCTGAAGTCTAACTCTGCCTCTTTTCGCAGACAGCTGCACTGGTCCGAGCCAAGCGGGATGTTGTAGTAGTCAAAGATGTGGGATTCCCTGTGTAAACACACCGGTAGCATGGCCCAACTGAGGGGCAAAAATCTGCCAGGCTGGAGCAGCGCCAGTGGCAGACAGACAGCTTCTAAAATGTGACCCTGCTCCTTTAAATCTAAATTATGTAAACTTTGCCTCTCTTCTGATCATCCTTTAAAGTTGTCATATGGGAGGGTGAAATTGGAAGGTTGCTATCCCAAAAGGGACATCTTGTTCTCTACTTGAGGATCAGTAATTACCCCATGTCGGCATGAACACTGAATAGCGGTCCTTCATAATGCTTCTAAGGATTCTTTTGCTCATGATCCCACTAGTCATGTTCACTTTTTAAGCTGGCTGGAGCACACTAATTGCTCTTTGGACTACTGAAGCCGCAACTCAAGATTTCTCTTTGTAAGATGTTAAGTACTACGTTCTCGTGTTGATATACAAGGGATAGGCTTTCGAAGGATTTAATAGGATTTGACAAGAGTGAGAGGAGGAGAGATGGAAATATGTTTTCTTTTTTTTAGCAAAAGAAGAAGAGATGGCATGAGAGGATAAGATTAGTTGATGGTAAATGGATGATGCATTCACACTCCCCACCGAGGACCTTCCCATAACCTTCATGTTCAAGAAGCCCGCTGCAGGCGGTGATGCCTCTGCAAAATTATGATGCTGGATAAGCATAAATTCAAACTTTTATGAATGCACATGAAAGCTAGAGAACATTGGATAGCACTAGGAGTCTGGGGATCACTTAAAGTTTTCTGTCCTTCCCACAGGGATCTATTCTGTGCTCCTCATGTAGGGGTATAAAAAATTTTGACATCATGTTTAAGAAAAAAAAAAAACATATTTTTGTGAGTCAGTTTAAAGTTTCTTGAAACTGGTTCTTTGTACATTGTTGCTAAAATAGGACAACAATATACAATAACAGTGCCTTGAAAAAGTGCTTTTTTCCACATTTTGAGATTGTATTATTCCAAAAGGCAACAAAGGAGGTTGTAACTCTGAAGGGAAGCTGAAGAGACGCACAGCTCAGGTGGGAGAATCTGTCAGCAGGACAAACATTAGCTATGACTCTTTAAATGTGCTCTCTTTGAAAAGTAGCAAAATGAAATTCAGCGTAAGTCCTCTTTGCAGATTGCGCTGGTCGGATTAGACTGAAAGTTAACTTTTTAAAAATGGATGTCATTTTTTAAAATGGGAAACTCACTATATGTCATCCTAATTCATGCCATCACCATTATGAGACACATGGTGGTGGCAGCATTAAGCAGTGGGGATGCTTTTCTTCAGTACAGACAGGGAAGCTGCAAGCTCAAAGTAGATGTGAAAATTGATGTAGATAAATGCAGGTCAGTCCTTGAAGAGAACCTGCTAGACTGCAAAAAAACTGAGGCACGGCTCACCTTCTAGCAGGGCAATGGCCTTTAACACAAATCCTAAGCAAACATATAGAAGTTTAGCATAAAACATATTATTGTGTGTGACCAAAACCAATAAACAAACCTAAATTGAAATGAGGAACTTAAAAATTGATGTTCTCAGAAACCCTCAATCCAATTTTAGTAGGGCAACAATTTCAGTCCGAAAACAAACACTGAACTTATAGACTTTTAAATAAAACATTGCTAAATATTGTGTTTTTCCGCATTACATTATGCCCTTTTTTGTGTTCATAAAATCCGAGTGAAATAATATTTTAGACATTTGTGGCTAAATATCTGCGACAGACCGGCAACCTGTCCAGGGTGACCCCGCCTCTCGCCCGGAACGTTAGCTGGAGAGATAGGCACCAGCACCTCCTGACCCCACTAAGGGACAAGGGTGTAAAGAAAATGGATGTATGGCTAAAAATATAAGACCTTTCAAGGAGCAGACGTACTTTTACAAGGTGCCGTTTATGGAAACTGAATTGAAGTTTCCTGTCTTCAGCCACACGTCTGCATCAGAATACGAAAGATAACATTTTCCCATAAGACTAGCCACAAATGAAAGAGAAACATTAAAGATACACAGTTACTGTATGTGTTGTCTCTGTGTACTCTATAATAGCTCCTATTTTGCAACTCCTAACTTCTTATTTGTTTTCCAGGATCGGATTGGGAAAGCTTCTTCCTTCCAATGCTCACATAACCACTCTTCAGCCTACAATTACTCTCCCTATGGAGCACAAGAGCTCCTCCTAAACTCAGGTCATTCCTCAAGCTGCCACATACAGAGCTTCTGGACTGCAGCCAGACTCTGTGGGGACGGGGACAAAACAAAGGGATGCACGAGGGACACATTGACTGAGAGATGCGCTTCTGACCCTCAGGTCTCCTCTTTTGTAAAAGTTGAGCAAACATCCCAAATCACCACTTTCTCACATATGTTGACCACGGCTTACGGCGGCCACACATTTTTGTGTGCGTGTTTGCTTCACAGCGTCTTGGCAAGTACCTAACCACAAGAGGGAGCATCTGGCCTCGCCTCATTCGCAGAGGGGAGCTGTAGAGCGCTGCACTTCCGTTTCCGCATGCAGAACATCCTCGATCAAAACTTAGACATGGCCACAGCGCTGCTCGCGGGCGAGAAGCTGAAGGAGCTCATCCTGCCGGGCTCCTCTCAGGATGAGAAGGGTGGGGCACTGGCTGGCCTCATGGTGCAGCTCAAACTGGAGCTGCCCTTTGATCGGGTCGTCACTATAGGGACGGTCATCATCCCCATCCTGCTGGTCACCCTTGTCTTCACAAGAAACTTTGCAGGTGGGTGGCTCGGGCCACTACAGGGGCCCTTGGCGCTAACGCAGCAACAAAGATGTTTGATTAACGAACAAATGGTTTCAAGCAAACCTGTGTACCTTGCAAAGCATTCATAGGTGATTTTCAACAACAAACTTCAATACGTTTTGATCGGATTTTATGTGGCAGATCAAAACTAGTGCATAGAAGACGGAGAGAAACATATATATTTTTCAAAATTAAAAAAAAAAGAAAATCTGAAAGTGCGGTCATTATATGTAATAGTCCCCTTTACAATGACACCCCACAATAAAATCCAGTGCAACCAAATGCCTTAAGAAACCAACTCTTCATAATCCATTTGTATGTAATTTAATCTTAGTATAAATATAGCAGTTCTGTGAGGGTCTCTGGGTTTTATGGGAGAACATATTGAACAAACATCGAACAAACATTATGATGATAAGGAAACTTTGCATCACAGATGTTTCTGGAATGTCACCACCAGCCTTTAACATTGCAACTAAATGTTTTGTCCATTCCTGTTTTGGGGAAAAGTTCAGGCTCAATAAATAGCATCTTAGCTCTGGACATATAGTGAAAGTTGTTGCTTTAGGGAAATATCTAGCACATTTGCAAGCTTTTTGAAGCCTGCAAATGTGTAAGAATTTACAAATGTGTCAGAAAGGAGGTTTCTTACAGTATTACCTTCTATTGATCTATTGATCTCTTTCTATCTTCCACATCTATGAGTAGCTAATCTGGTTTCTGATTATACCCTCAGTGTTTAATCTCCTAATTTTTCATTGTTCATTTTTATCTCAGTTATTCTGCCAATTGGATGTTTTACCAACACTCAAACATGATAAAGCATGATTCTTCCCACACCGTCTTCTACCAGAGGGATGTTGTTTTCAGGGCAACGTGCAATATTAAGTTTTCCACAACACGTGGCATTTTGGCTATAAAAAAAAGCTGTCTGCTTTCATCAGACCACCTTTACCCTCATGTTTTCTTTTCCTCCACATTGCTTTTAGCAAACTACAGATATGACTGCATGGCCTTCTTTCAACAGCTGGTTTCTTTTAGCAACTTGTTCAGCTCCCCCATAGTAACCAAAGGCCTCTTGGTTGCCTCGCTGATTAATGACCTTCCTTCCCAGCCTGTCATTTTAGATGGACTGTCATTTCTTGGTAGGTTTGCAGGTGTGCCATGTCTTTCCAATTTTTTTTTAACCTCGGATCGGAAAGTACAGCATCAAATGTTCAAATGTGATATTGGTTTTTTTAACCCATAACCCTGTTTTGAACTACACTACAGCTTTTTGACTGACCTATCTACTGTGTTTATTGGATTTATGGATTATGTTTGTTCTCTATGTTCCTTAAATTGGATACAGAAATACTCACTAATACAGTAAATATTATCAAATATTATTTACTAACAGTATTTAGTAAATAAGACCTCTGGAGACAGGGACCAGATCCTTTCGGGACCACACTAGGGATAAGAGTGTAAGAAATTGGATGGATTGATTTAGTAAATAATTACCCTATTTATTAACTGAGTAATCATCTCTGGATTTAATATACAGATATCAAAGTAAGGGATCTGAATACATATTTTCTTACCAATTATGCACTATTTTGTGTTGATCTAAGACATAAGATCCTCCGTAAATACATTAAACATTAATGTAACATGAGAGGTCTGGAAAGATGTAAAAAAAAAAAAAACGTTTCAGGGGATTGCCATTTTTGTTTCTGTGACAAAGGAAAAACAAACAAAAAAACAAAACTATAGTTGCAGAATTGCAGAAATATGGGAAAGAGAGTGAGGAAGGAGTTTGGCTGAAATGCAGATTGAAACCTATGGCTGATGGAAATGCTGGCGTGTTGCTGAGTCAGGCTTTCAGCTACAACGTTTAACCAGCTGGGATTTTAACTGGAGCAGCAAAACAATGTTGGAGTTCAAACAGGAAACATTTCTTAAACAATTCAGCACAAAGACCGGCAGCATGCCTGGTACAATTCTACGTTACAATTATAACAATATAATAGAATAAACGACAGTGTATACAATTATTTTTTATTATCAATTTTTAGAAAATTATTATATTTTCCTTGTTAAAAAAAAAGCTATTGACGTTTCGATAATGTTTAATGTCACTACTGAGTTCCAAAGTCAAACAGAAACTGCATGAAACTTTAAGTTGCACCATATGGTAAGTAGAGAGATAAAGTTTGACAGGAGCCACACTTCTTAGTTCCTCTATTTGAAATTGACAGAATGTTCTTATGTCAGAAAGAAGAATGACAATACAATAAGAAGCAAATGAATGTCACAAAAATGCTCAGAGTTTCTACAAGACGAAGTAACGATGAAATATTCAGTTTTTTAAATAAAAAAATGTAAGCATAGCTGAAGAGGAAATATATATGACATGTATTTTGGTATGACTCAAATTTTAATGCAGATTAATATTGAAGCTACTCTACTTCAGTTCATACATTTAAATAAAAATAATTTAGCAGTACTAAAACAAATATTTGACCCACGTTTTTTTTTTTTTTTTTTTTTTTTTTTTTTTTTCTGTGCTATTTTCAGAGGAGTCCATATACTGTTACACACCGCACAACTTCACCCGAGACCAGGCACTTTATGCGAGAGGCTACTGCTGGACAGAGCTTCGTGATGCTATTCCTAATGTGCAGCCTCATCTTTGGCCCTCACTGTTCGAACATAAATTCCTGCCCTACGCCCTGCTGGCCTTTGCGGGGATTATGTACATTCCTGCTTTGGGTTGGGAGTTCCTTGCCTCTACACGACTCACCTCAGAGCTCAATTTCCTGCTTCAAGAGATTGATAACTGCTACCACCGAGCCGCCGAGGGCAGAGCCCCAAAGATCGAGAAGCAGATTCAGTCCAAAGGACCCGGCATAACTGAGCGTGAAAGGAGGGAGATTATAGAAAATGCAGAGAAGGAGAAGAGCCCTGAGCAAAATCTTTTTGAGAAATATTTGGAGAGACGAGGCCAAAGTAACTTTTTAGCTAAGATATACCTGGCTCGCCATCTGGCTATCATGTGCCTCAGCTCTATCCCCATTTCCTACCTGAGTGCGTACTATGCCCGCCAAAGGCAGAATGAGTTCACCTGTGCGCTAGGCGAGCCTCCGGATACCAGCAGCTACCCAGAGCTGAAGCTTAGAGTCAACTGCAAGCTCCCCGCTGTGCAGCTGCAACGCATCATGGCCGTGGTGGACTTAGCCCTGCTGTGTACCATGAACTTCATCATCCTGCTTAATTTGCTGCATCTGTTTGTGGTGCGCAAGTCTAACTTTGTGTTCGACAAGCTGAATAAAGTCGGAATCAAAACAAAGCGACGGTGGCAGAAGTCTCCGTTCTGTGACATCAACATTCTGGCTATGTTCTGCAATGAGAACAGGGATCACATCAAGTCGCTGAACCGACTGGATTTCATCACCAACGAGAGCGATCTGATGTACGACAACGTTGTCAGGCAGCTGTTGGCTGCACTTGCACAGTCCAATCACGATGCTACACCCACTGTGAGGGAGTCTGGGATACAGACCATTGATCCCAACATGAACCCTTCGGATCTCGGGGTGGGAGACATGGCCATGGAGCCACTGGTCATCAAACGGCCTCGGAAGAAGATTAAATGGATACCGAGCTCAAACCCTCTTCCTCAGCCGTTCAAAGTAAGACAGCGTCTTTCACAAACAACCATGATTTTCCTTACATTTGAGCATTCAGTAAATGTCGTAACAGAATAATTCCAGCAGAACTTTAATGCAACTATGTTGAAAACCACCAGTGCAGAGGTAAAAGTATAATAACTACATTGCAAAGGAGGACAGATCAAAGTGTTACCAGTTCTCAGTACTGTTACCAGTATTCAATACTTTGAATACCCTCACATATAGAACTGCATGTGAGGGGCTAAAATGCTGCCGTTTTTGGTTCTTGAAATGTAAATGTTTAACCCCCGAAAAATAACCAAATACTTCAATGTTTGTCGTGAAGGAACCACTCACTTTGACCCGCTTGGAAAACAACACCAAACCTGAAAAGCCCAAACCAGTGAGACGCAAAACCATGGCAGACAGCCTCATAGCACCACTGCTGGACAGTAAAGGCACACAACATCCTGCAGCTAAAGGTATACTGCAATATCTGTGTGCATGGTAAGTGTAGACGTATGGCTCTCAGTATCCTCAGTAAAGGTACGTAAAAAGTATGTACCTTTAGGTTATTCTTTTCCCGCTGTAGCAAAATATCCCACATAAAGGTGAAAATATTTAAAGTTTTAGTTCTACTTCAAATTTTTAAGTTAGCCAGTTTATGAATTTTTAATACATGACTTTCTATTTTAATTGAGCATAAATATTATGAAATGCAGAGGCCTTATTCTCTTTAACAGGAAAAGCAGAACATGATATACATATAAGACTATTGATCTTCATATGTCAGCTGCTAAATAAGTTGCTATATGCTTAAAACCTAAAGCCGTACTGATTAAAATGACTGAGTTGTTTAAAATGTTGCAGGTGTTTGCACGTTTAAACAGACTAAGTCCATGCTACTCCTATTCATTTGTTCATAAGTTTGTTTACATGTGTTTCCATCTATTTAGATACAAGCACATTTGAGCTCAGGTCTCTTTAAGACACCCTCGATTTAAAAAAAACAGCAAAAAAACAAACAAAAAAAAAAAACAAGATAAAATGCTTTTGAGAATAATGGTGCTGAAAGAAAAATGTTTCTAATGCTCCACTGTACACCTAGCTTTCAACCAGTCACATTAGGTTTCTTTTTAAGTCAGAGAGCTTGTTTTCTCATTTGCAGACATCAGTGGGATGGAGAAAAAGCACGCACGAAACTTCTCCCTGGACGTCCATCCATACATGCTGACGAATCGCAAGCCCAAGGTGGAGGCCTCAGTCGTTGAACCGCTACCACCAGACCACAATCTGGACACAGTTTACCTTGAAGGCACTCACACTATTGTCCATGTGTCTTGTGCAATGACAGGTGGGCTTTACTACAGTTTGTAATTCATTCTTAACACAGAGCCTTTTCTTATAACCTTTTTGAATCTGCTACTCGATGTATGCCGCATGTCTTTTCAGAAACCAAGGTTAGCTCCCCAGTATCGACCACTGCTGCCTTTCCCACAGCAACTCTGCCCTCCGCCACATATGTGAATGGTGTGAGCCCAAACCCTCCCTCTAGCGAGGATGCGCTTAGTCCCAAGTCCTCCCCTGCACAAATAGAGCTTCTGCCCCCAGCGGAGAACCCTGAGCCGCCACTGCTGACCAAAGCCCCCACGCACCAGCTCCTGAGCATTCATCACACTCTTTTTGAAGAAGAAGAGGATGCAGAAAACAGAAGAGGCAGGCTGGAAGAAAGACCTGGGGAGCTCATTGCTGCTGGAGAATGTTGAAAAAAAAAAAAAAAATATCCGATTTCTAAGCATACGATCACGATCGCTACAATCTCCTTTTCCAAAAATCGTCCTTTTCTCCTCATAGCAATTTCTGTGATTGGTGGATTGTGTCGACTGACGGGGATGAAATTCAACAGCGGGATGATAGCACAATGTGTGGTTGTAGGAAAAAGAGGGAGAAATGATGATAACACGTGTGTATTTGTCATAGGAAATGATGTCACCTTCATGCCTCAGGATGACTGTGTTCAGCTGATCACCCACCAATGAAACCAGCAGTGATATATTATTCAACAGGGTGCTAAAGAGCAGGGTAAAACAGCTATGCTAAAAAAAAAAAAGGTACAAGGTGAAAGAAAAATTAACAAGCTTTTTAATATGAAAAACGAGACACCTTACAAATCCATATTAAATAGAAAGACTGCATTACAGCTTAAAACAAAAACAGTATGTATCTTTGTCCCTTTATCCCTCTAGCCAAGTAGAAATGTAGCTCACGCAATACAGCTGTCGAGATCTGCACACTTAATATGCAAATGATCACAATATATATGTGGCAATAATGTATGCGCTTTGAGCATTATACTTCACAAAATGTGTTGGTATATGTTGGGTGTTTCAAATCTAAAATAGTTCCATGGCTTATCATTTTCATCTCAACATTGCCATTGATACTTCACTGTATGTGCACATCCTTTATAATAGCAGGATGACTAGTTATATGATTGTGAGACGGTAAATGGTAATGATAGAGGTATAGTGCCTTGCAAAAGTATTCATACCCTTTAAACGTTTTTGCAAATTTTACTCGCTTCATTCCAATTTTTGAGGTAGAATAGAATGCGGAATGCAAAGAAATGCACAGGAGTGGAAGGAAAAGGATACCTGATTTCAATACTCTTCTAATCTAACATAAAAAGTGTTTCATGAATTGGTATTCACACTCTGAAGTTAATACTTTATAGAACCACCTTTCGCTGCAGCCACTTTTTTAGCTATTACTTTGACCATCAAGAGATTTTTACGTTTTTGCCCATTATTCTTTGCAAAATAGCTAAAATTTAGTGAAATTGGACAGACCACCTGAAGACATCAATTCTCAAGACTTGCCACCATTTCTCAACTGAAGTTACTGTAGGTCAGGACTTTGATCATCATCAGTGTAACTTAGGAATATAATTTGATTTGAAGCAATATGCTAAAACTGTAGCTGTATGTTTCTTGTTTCCCTGCTGTAAGGTTAACGTCTGTCCCAGTCTCAAGTCTTTGCAGCCTTTGACAAGTTGTCGAGTTGTACTAACTTTTATTGAGCAAAATTCACGTTCCCATCAACCAGATTTGTGCATGATTTACAGTTGACCTACTGACAGATTCTCCCACCCGAGCGGTAAATCTCTGTAGCTCTTTCAGAGCAACTATGTGCCTTTTCGCCCCTTCACTGATTAATGTCTGCCCAATTAATGCTTACTCGTCCTGTCAGATTTTCAAATCCGCCATACTTTTTTCATTCTCAGATTATGGATTAAAAAGTGCCTGGTTGTAAGAAGTTTGTAAAGTATATTATTTAACCTAACCCTTCTTTTTATCCCCCACCACCTTCCTGTCTCCTCCTGTGTCTGGTGCATTTCTTGGTTTAAAGAGGCCACACTTTGATTTCCGTAACAAAATGAAAAAAAAAAAAAAAATGGAGAAACACGTAGATTTTTTCCATTTGAAAATTCTACATGACTTTGTGTTGGTCAATCACATAAAATCCCAATAAACCCATTGAAGTCTAACTAGATAAAATTGTAAAAAAAAAAAAAAAAAAAAGAATACTTTAGTGAGGCACTGTGTGTTGTTAATAAACTATGAGGGGAAAAGCTGGTGGCCTATTAAAAACAGGAATCAGCTCAGTTTGATAAATGAAGCTGAACTTGTTGAGGTGGTGTGATGTAATGTGAACAAAGTGATCTGCAACACGTTCAACTGTTCCTTTTTGAACGGTTTATTGCAAGAATGAGTAAGCTTTTATGCTGTCTGATACTCTGACACAATCCAAAATTCTTTCTGTAAATTAAATCACAAGTAGTTAGAATATATATTTATAATACTTGTAGAAAAATAGCAAGCATACACACTTATGAACGCCCTTTTTCCACAAAAAAAGTGTCACATGTGCTAGTCACAAACTTTCTTGCACATATGATAACAGGAACTTCAATAAAGGAACTGTAATACTTATTGACACATCAGCATGACATTGTTGCAGAAGGTATCACTATCCGGGTCTCCAGTATTTATCTATACATGCAAAACTCACTCATTTTCTTGGGGCATTGAAGAGACACACACACTGTGGCTTACAACTTTCCACTTCAGCTCAACATCACACTCCTAAGGCTGCCTCGTGATAATACTGAAGCACACTAAATGCATCCACAAGCACTTTACGACTAGAAACACTAGTGAGTTAATGACTCTGCTTAAAACTCATGTTCTGTGTTGATTTTCACATTAGCCTCCAGCTGACAAAGAGAGAAACCTCTGACTGTGTGAAAAGTTATGCAGAGTCCAGAATTTGACTGTACCTTGTGAAATGTCTTAGTGAAAACACAAATAAAACATTTTCTTTCTAAAAAAAAAAAAAAAAACTAGCTGTGGTGGCATGTGCCTACATGTACCAGAATGCACCGCGGCTGTCAGTATTAACCAACCGAGTGTTGGCTCTGTTACACTAGCAAACAGCAGTGGGACAGACGCGCTGGCTTTGTAAGTAACATTTTGTTCTGCAACATTTTTGGTGGGTTCCTGATGTCCGATATGACACAGTATCTGCTTATATTGTAAATTTATTTTTGGTTTAAAATACATACAGTACCAATTTTTTTGTCGAATTAGCTAGCTTACGTTAGCCCGAGTTAGCCTTATTCGCAGGGAGCTAGCAAAACCGTGAAGTTTTTTTGTAAGGAAAGTGTTTACATTCGGTACAGCAAAATGTATTTTATAAAAAAAAAACATTCGAAAAAGTATTTTTGATGGGTTTTTTTCTCATAGATTTATCTTCTTTTTCATAGCGATGACATCTTTGGGAGATCTCCCTATTTGTTTGATTTATTCTTTAAGTGACAGTCACCACTTTTCACAACACATTTTCTGCGTTGTAACTGTTAGCCACCTTTAGCCAAGCCGGTAGTTGTTGTGTTACGTACAGACAAAGCAACGTCAGCAGTCAGTGCGTGTCTAACTGTCAGTGAACGCCTCACTGTTCACAGTCTCACTCCTCTTATTCTCCATGTCGCACGCAGTTTTCGTTTTCTCCAAACATGGATAAAGACAACAACTCAGAGGTGAGGAGAAAAAAAAAGAAAAAAAAATCTTGTGTGAAGACGGATTGAGCGACACTGTTAAGTTTCACGGTGATGTACCATTAGTTCATGTTTAGTTGGAAAATGTTGTCTAGTCTCTAATGATCCGCTAGCCTCAGAAGGAGTTACCTCTTAATCTCGAGCAGAGCTGAACAAGCCATCAGACATTGATGATGCCTTCCTGTTGGTTGTCTCACAGGATGCTTCAGGAGACACACCACCTTGTATAGCACCAGGAATGGGTATGCTTTTGGTTTTTATATCATTGTCAAATTGAAACAAAAAAAAAAATATATGTTCACAATTGACCCGTGCACTGTTTGACAACTGGCAAATGATCTTGATTGTGTGCTGAATAACGCTTTGTTATTCAAAAGTTTTAAAGTCGCCTGTATCGGTTTCTCGGTTTATTACAACAAATACTTTTGGTCTGTTACATAATGTTACTTCTTTTTTTTTTTTAAACCAAACAAAAATAATGTAATATTGAGCAATATTTCTGGGTTTCAGATGAGTAATGTGTCCTGTACGGTTGTTCTAACTGTTCTAATAGAGAGAAAGATCAACATTAGTTTCATGCTTCGAAAGTAGTTGGTCACAAGGGAGTTAATCTTAAAAACTTACTGAAAAAGAGGGGAAAAGTGGATCAACAATCTACGGATAAAAGCAGGAGGTGCGGAAACTAACAATGCCAGCGTTTGCAGCGCCACTCTAACAGGTAATGATCGCATCGTTTAAATCGTATTTCCAGATATTTTATTTGACAGTTACTTAGAAGGACAACCATTCATGTGTAAGGTAAGATATATTATTTTTACGCCCCATCTTGGTAGTCTCCAGAGTGGTAATGTCGTTAGCAGTGCCGAGACAGAAAATATAATGTTTATTCAGCGGGACTTTCATGCTAAACAAACAAAAATAAAAAACTAAATAACCTACCCAGCCATGCAGTCACAGTGAGCTGTGACTCTTCTCCCCCCACATGATTCGTGTCTGGCTCAACATTAACATACAATTCCAGCATTAATTTGGGTTTACAGAACCTAAATAAATTACTTAACGGGAGATCCAAGCACACAGGCGTCTGTTTCAGCCTATTTTGGGCATTAGCATACTCGTTGTGATCCATTTTTACTTCCGGACCTCCATCTGAATTTCGCGCGTCATCCGGGTCACGTGTCTGCAACCTACCAATGGGCACTTCTAAAATTATGTGACTATCATAAAAAGTTTTATATTTTTGTCACTCATTTCGAAAAACTGAAACCCGTATGTTATATAGATTTTTTACACATAGAGTGAAATATTCCAAGCCTCTGTTTATAATTTTGATGATTACAAACAATGAAAGTTCAAAACTTTGTGTCTGGGGAAAAGTAGAATATTACATACAATGAATTTATGAGGTATATTTTAAACAAAATTGCCAGGCTTCAGAGAAGTATGTTCATTCAGTACTTTATTAGGTCAGAACTCCATCTTACCTAGTGACTGTCTAAAGTAAAGGGGTTGGTAGGAGTGGTATTGATGTTAGATTTTAACATAACAGTTTTAGTATTTTAATACTGGCTTCATTAACCACCTCTGCTGTCTGCGTTCAGCGGACGGTGAGACTTTGGAGATGCTGTGGCAGTTCCGAGCCCAGCTCCGCCAGGACTCCCCTGAGCTCCCAGAGACGGTGACCCGCCTCACCGCTCCTGACGGGAGCGTCCTGTACTTGGTGGGCACTGCCCATTTCAGCGAGGACAGCAAAAATGATGTGTCGACGGTAAGCTGGACAGGCAAAGACGAGGAATGTAGACTTGGCAGAATGTAAAGTTACTCGCACTTTCTCAAAAATGTGGCACTCTGTGAAATGGCAGTAAAATAATGTGCGCAATTAACAGAGGCTAAGTGATAATGACTTTCCCTCTTGGTGTCGCTGATAATTGGGTTGGTGAGCTCATTTAGTCAAGTGTCGTCTGGTCTTCATTCCTCGTCCCCGAAACTTTCTTTGTTCATTTTACTTCTTGGTGTGGTATTTTCCGATTGTCTTTCTTACATTTTGATGTTATCGTGCACCCTGTATCTTATCTATCCCCTTTCTGCCCCTCGTCCAGACAATCCGCGCCGTGCAGCCAGACGTGGTGGTGGTGGAGCTTTGCCAGTACAGGGTGTCAATGTTGCGTATGGATGAGAACACGCTGCTGAGGGAAGCCAAAGACATCAACCTGGAGAAGGTTCAGCAAGCCATCAAGCAGGTTAGGCTGTCAGAAAGACCTGATTAAAATCTGGTCTGGAAAAGTGGTGGTGATATAAATACTACAAACTTGTATAGTAAGTTTGTAGTAGAATCAGAACACAGGAGAAATGGTGGTGTTGTGGTATTTCCATAAAAAGGATTGCTGCATTGGGCTATTAATGGGGAATTAAATATCACAGATGAATTAAGCAAATGTGGATTTTATGCGGTGAACAAAAAGCGGTGAATAATCGTGAAGTGAATGGAAAACGATGCATGTTTCGAAAACGTTTTTACGAATAAACATCTAAAAAGTCTGATATGCGTAATGTGGGCATCCGCACTGATACAGTACATTGCACAACCACCTTTCACCAGTTACGCCTGCAAGTCTTCTGAGGTATGTTTTTGCCAGCTCTGTGCATCGAGAACCATTTTTCTTTGTAAAATGGGTCATGTTCCATCAGATTAGATGGAGTGGGTTTATAATAATCACTTCTCAAGTCTTGGCGTCCATAATGAGTTGGATTTAGATTTGGACTTTGGAACACTCTACCACGCAAATATGCTATTTAGGTGTATGGAGTTTGTTTAAAATGGTTTTTGTCACAAGTATTTTGCAGCCTCGATCTAGAGCTGCTTTCACACAAATCAGAATTTTTTATTTATTTTTTTTCAATAAGCAACCCATATCTGACTTTTTCACGGCAGTCTGAATGGTCTAATTCTGATCTTTTATCTTCCCCAAAAAAAAAAAAATAAATAAATAAATCCTATATGTGCCACTTCCATATGTGGAACTGAATCGGGTACATTTAGTTTTATAGTTTCCAAAGAGTCCACAGCCAGAACGGTCATGTCGCATTTTATCTGGTTTTTACGTTACTGATATGAGACGCGTGTCGAAATTCTGCACCAGAAGAAGCCAGATGAGGTAAATCTGGACGTAAACACTGGGGGAAAATTCTAAAAGAAGTTTATAATTATGCCTTCCATTCTTATGATATCCTGGCAATACTGTCGGCTCCCATCGCTCAATAACTTTAAAATCCATAGATGGCGGCATCTGGTGTTACTTCAGGTATAAAGTGGCACGCTGCTGTGGGACAACGCAGAAGTCTCATTGGGGTCACATTGAATTAGTAGAATGAACTAACGACCACGCAAAAGAAAAAGCTAAATTGAACTGAGCATCAAGACCTGCTGTGTGGATATAACTTGTATGTAGTGTTTTAAATTGATGAATTATGATTTCTGATGTCAGGCTCCTGCGACAAAATAATAGTATCTGTCTGTTTATCCGTCCAATTAAATATTATATTATTTAAAACAAATTTCAAACTTTAACGTGAGCAATAAAATGTAAAAATAAATTCTAAGACAAAAAGGAAGCTAATAAGGACATTTTAAGACTGAAGTTTTACCTTTTATGCTTCTTTGTGCTGGTTAAAAGATGAGCTGCAGTGTTTTGAACGTTTTGCACTCGCAAATAGTTCAAAACGGTTGTGTATATGAAGTAATAAAAACGTGGATAACCTTCTCAGGGTCCTTTTAAAAGACAGAGATGACTTCACTTCAGCAATGAGTCATAGTTTGGGGGAAAAAAGGCTCGAGTTAATGACTGTACTTACCTGTTTACCCAATTTGAGATTGCTGTCTGGAATAACACCCGGATTTCCAGAAGTATTTATTCAAACAAGAACCTCAGCTGCGCAAGAGAGTCAGGATACGATTTGTCAAACCACAACTTCTGACTGCGCTTTAGCTCACCAGCCAGTTTTTGTCTTTATGAAAGGTATTGCAGTTGAAATATTTACTCCGTGTCTCTGTCTCTCAGAATGGGCTCATGTCTGGCCTGATGCAGATTCTCCTGCTCAAAGTTTCTGCTCACATCACGGAGCAGCTGGGAATGGCACCCGGAGGAGAATTTCGAGAGGCTTATATTGAGGCAAGTCACTCAGAAACTTGTGTTGCTCAAATGAGTGTTGTGCCAAATCTTGGCCAAACACAATTTAGTCATTTCTGACTTGGAGGTGAGTCATCTAGAGCTGCATTTCCTCCTCCTTGTCTCACACAGAGCAGTTACCTTAAGCAGGCTTCATAATAGGCCTGTTGGAAATAGAGGACTAGTTGTTTTAATTATGTACTCTCGATGTATTTTGGTGATCTGAAAGTATTTCTTTCCTCACAGGCAGGACGAGTCCCATTCTGTAAATTTCACCTTGGGGACAGGCCAATCCCAGTGACCTTAAAGAGGACCATAGCTGCTCTCAGTTTATGGCAGAAGGCCCGTCTGGCCTGGGGACTTTGCTTTTTGTCAGATCCAATCAGGTACAAATTCCCCCAATTAACCTTTTTTTTTATATATATATATATATATATATATATTTTTTTTTTTTTAATCTACAATGAAATTGGATGCTTGGTTGAAAACTGCATTAAACTGCAGCTTAAAAAGTGAACAAAAAATCCTATCTTTACTTAGACGATGGATCGACCAGATCCATTGCCATCGTCATGACGATGGCAATGGATCTAGTGGGCAAAAGCTAAACGTTGAGGGAACATTAAATTATGACACCTGCTGAATTTGGTGCAATTCACAGGATCGGTTATTAATTAGAAAGATTGCAGTGAACATTTAAGAACCTTTGATATCCGTTTGTGTTTAGATGAGAACTTCCAGTAAATCTGTTAGTGTTTTGAAAAAGCCCATGTATGGTGTATTTGATTGAAAGCTCATTACTCAAAGTGCCAATTTAAAGTGATTTTGTTTCTAATGTTAAGCTTCTGATAGTTAGGTTATCCTCTCCTAGAAGGATAAAATTAAGTAATATTTAAAAGCATGTCTTTCATAATTTGGCTGAGGCATGTTTTGGTCTCCCAATTAAAATGTTTTGAGACAAAACAAGTTTGTGCAAAACATACAAAAAATGAAATAAAAGTTTGTCTCAAACTCATTAAAACCTTTTAATGAGCATTTACGGTTTTTCTTTCTTTTCTTTTTTTTTTTTTTTTTTGCTTCAAGTCATTTTCACAAAGTTTATCCACTGTAGAATGCCCTCTAAAACATTACATTTATACTTAAACACTTTTTTTTTTTTTTTTTACTTCATTGTCTCCATCTAAGCGTTACATATTGTGTGTGATGTTTCAGTAAAGAGGACGTAGAGAAGTGTAAGCAGAAGGACCTGCTGGAGCAAACCATGTCTGAGATGATCGGCGAGTTTCCTGCTCTCCATCAAACCATTGTGGCTGAAAGAGATATCTACCTCACACACAAACTCCGCCAGGCAACACGCTGTGTGGAGTCGCCATCTGATGGCCAGAGTGTGTATTGCATGTTTTTCTTCAGTTGCCATTACAGAGATATCTGTCATCATTAATGGTTTAAGTGAACTAATCATGTCATGTAATTGCATAAACTGAATATATGGAGAGTTTAGGCTCACTCCTCTTTCCAAAAGAGCTCCTGCTCAGTCAGATTGGACAACACCACATTTGCGAATTTCCAGAGTTCTCAACTCGGTTAATATCTTTGTTGTACATGTTAAAAATTTGAGATTTTAAAGGGGCAGGATTATGTAAAATAGACAGGAGCTTTATAAAGAGACACACATTTTAAGTCAGTAAATTGCAACGTCAAACTTCTTTTAAGTCATGTTTTTAGAACATTTTATAACACAATCATAATTACTTGATTGTGTTATAAAATGGCGCTATGTTTCCTTAAGCTGTATAAATACCAAAATGTGACTTTTTTTTCCCCAATAGAAGTGCCTGCTGTGGTTGTTGGAGTTGTAGGAATGGGTCATGTCCCTGGCATTGAACGAAACTGGGATATGGAGCTCAACATTCAAGAAATCATGACGTAGGTTTTCTGCCCGGTAACTGAATACTAAAAAAAAAAAAAAAAAAAAAAAAGTCGTCGCGGGACGAAACAAATATTTTTGTTTCTGCTTTATCTCTCTCCTTCAGTGTCGCACCGCCCTCAAAACTCAGCTGGATGCTACGCACTGTTGTGAAGGGCGTCTTGATGGGAATGCTGGGATACGCCTGTTATAGAGTCGGAGGAGGTTTAGGTCGAACCCTGCTGACGTTACCAGCAGTCCAGTCTTTGATTGAGACTCTTCGGCACCAGCCGCCTGACCCCGCTGGACCTCTCTAAGCCGTCTTTCACTCAAGATTTGATTTGTTTTTAAAAAAAGATGCATTTATCACCGATGGCCTTAAAAGCAGGAGGTGAGGCTGGACGAATGGGTGCACCAGCTCACACCTGGGAACTGATGAGGACCTCTCTTAGATCAAGAACCTTTCACCTCCTATCGATGTCCCTAACGGCACAGTGGGACTGTACTGCCAAAGAAACTACAACTGTACTCTAATCCTGCATTTCTGGCAATTATATTCTACATAAATTTGCTCCAATTAGAGTAACATTTCCCTGTTGTTCCTGAAATGTATTTACACACGGCTTTATTTTGCTAATCCTCCAAGGAATCGAATTGAATAATTTTCCTGGACATAATAGGACACTTTTTTTTTTTTTTTTAGAAAGAAGCCATTTACTGACTACCGGGCAGATTCTTGGTAATTGGTCCAGCACTTTATAAGAGGACGTAACTTGTAGTGTTATTTAAATATAAGCAGATTAGATTAATTTCACTGTGTGTCTGAACTAGAAAGTCGATCATGATTTTTGACAAAGTAATGTCAAAGATATTTGCATGGTGCTCATTCCTCACATTCAGGATTAGCAGAAGAAACTCTGGTGATTGCTCTTCGCTACGAACTTTACAGCCAAGTGCCTCGTGTTTCAGCTGGAAGGGCTACTGTGAAATCCACTTTTTGTTAGCTTCATCTGACGAATGATTAGTGCAATTATCAACAGTTTGAACATCTTACTATTTTGTAATGAGAGGACATGAAGTTTATGATGACTTTGAAATTTTACCCAATTTTACTGCAACATTTTTCGTGGGCTCTCACACTTACATCTTACAGGAACACTGATGCTCAGGAGGCCTCGCGGTGCCTCACAAAACAGTGGGGTGAGAACATTTTATGTTTTGTTTTACCCTTTAATGTGATGGACCCAACCTTTGTGTTAAGTGTACCGTGTTTTTAATCAGCTCACAGTCAGTGTGTTAGCTGTCCAAATATATGCATCCTTATTTATTGTGAAATTGTGGAACTAGGTAGGAATGAAAGTTGCTTTGTTTCCCCTCAGATTAAAGTGGGACCATAATGGTTTGTGCATTTATAAATCTGTTTTATTTGGACTGCTGAACAAAATCTGTAATCTGGAAAATTTAGCCTTACTTTTATCACTGCTGCCTTTGACCCTCTGATTGCCTCCTCTGCTAAAGCCTACCACCAACACATGTGTATTCATATTATGTTCTGTTACTGCATGTATAACAAAAAAGACAACCCTAGATAACAAAAAAGGAGGGTGTCAAAGTATAGTACAGTAAGTACTGTCAACATAAATGCATGATTTTAAATCTATCGTTGATATCCAGGTAATTTAAGTGACTTCTAAGTATTTTTATTATTAACTGTAAATCAAAATGAGGGATGTGAAATGAGTTACCGTACATAATTTATTATAACATGTCAATGGGTCCAATGAAATGATGAAGAGTGTAATGTTCATTTATTTTTAAAAAGTAGAATTAAAACCAGTGCCAGCTATTTACCGTCTGAGCTTATTCAGGTAACCAGTCTTCCGAATGATTAAAACATTTTGAAGAAATGCGTTAAAGACTGAAGTTGCCGCAGGTTGTTTTCATATTTGTATCCGAGTACCTTCAACCAAAATATGTAATTTACTGTATGCTTGAGAACTCAAGAAGAGACTATGAATGGCTGTATTGGTGGTATTAACTGATTAGCCTGCACCCTTTACTTGTTTCGTCACTGTAAACGTACCAAACACTGACTCTTCTATAATAGTAAAAGTAAACTATATTTGCTTTCAGTGCCTGTCTTGTTCTGTGATTGGTATGTGTCTTTACTTTATAGGATAATGACAATCTTTAATATCAAATAATGAACTAAACTCGGCTTACAATTTGGTGATTTTAGACCTGTGTCTCAAACTTTTCCCATGTGTCTGTTTGTCTGTCATGTGTTTTCATCCACTGGTTCTCCTTAGAGCTGTGTTCTCTCTCTGTGGTCCTCAGACCCCCAGGCCTACACGTTTTGGATACGTCTGTGTTTCAGCACATCTGATTTAAATGATTGCATGGCCTCTTCTGCATCCTGCAGTGCTACTGAAGCCTGTTGATCAGTTATTTAGGTGTGTGGCAGCAAGGAGACACCTAAAACATGCAGGGCACCAGGTTTTGAGGACAAAAAACAGACTATTTTTTTCTACAGTTGCTATGGATGGTTTAAAAATAGTTTATACATGTACAAAAGGGGGTTTCTGTGTTTCTCAAGTATTTTTTTTCTTTTTGTTTTCAGTCTATCCTCATCTTATTTATCTATCTGGAACAATTAAAACATGTTTCGGTACACTGAATTAACACCGTATCTGATGGGGAAACGCGGATTGACGTAACACAGTAATCACACAACGAGTTTTCCGAAAATGCGGTACAGTAAAATCGGTCGTTTAAAAATGTCATTCTCACGAATGAAAATCGATTTACAGCTTTAAGACATGTATTATGTTAAATAATAAGCATCTTTAATAATAGCCCACCAGATTGACGCCCGTTCCCTGTTGTTATTCTCCCCACCTTAGAGTTCCGCCTTTGCTGTTTCAAGTCGGGCATTTGAAGGTGCAACAACACGAAGTCTCCCAAACATCCGCTGTCGCTCTCGCAGGATTATGAAAGCATGATTAGCCTAAACAGTTCAGACTGCGCCACAGGACACTAACAGACTGATGGCCTGATTTACATGGCTTATTTAGGACCCCGGCTGGGAGTGTCGCGCATCTTCCTGCCCCATGTGACAGTCTTCAGAGCCCTCTGCACAGTCAGGATGGACGAGATGGGTCTGGCAGTGGGTCGCTCCTCTTTGGAACGACTCGACTTCGATAACGTCGCCCTTAAGAAACTTCCCCTGGACCCGTCCGACGAGCCGGGGGTCCGATTGGTGAAAGGAGCGTGTTTCTCTCGAGTTATCCCTGAGCCGCTGAACAACCCTCGGTTCGTGGCCGTTTCGGGCGAAGCCCTGGCGCTGCTGGGGCTCGACGGAGAAGAAGTTATGAACGATCCTCTCGCACCGGAGTACCTGAGCGGGTCTAAAGTCATGCCTGGTTCTGAGCCCGCGGCTCACTGCTACTGCGGTCACCAGTTCGGACAGTTTGCCGGGCAGCTGGGGGACGGGGCCGCCTGTTACCTTGGAGAGGTGAAGGTTCCACCGGGACAAAATCCAGAGTTGCTCCGGGAAAATCCGAGCGGGCGGTGGGAGATTCAGGTGAAAGGAGCGGGACTGACCCCATATTCCAGGTAACAGGTTTGACAAAGTTCGTCTTCGTCGTTTTTTATGTCATACTTGTTGAGTGAAAGAAAAGTAATTGAAGGATTTCAACATTTTCTTTTATTTACAAAAAAAAAAGTGTGCTGTGAGCCCTTCAAGTTTGTTGAATCAACGTTTGATTTAAACATAGCTAACTGTATACATCCTGAGGATTTCTTCTTTTTTTTCACATTCGTCATCTTTGCAAAGAAATAAAAACGAACTCACTGAGATTAGACAACATTTTTCACCTCATGTGTGATTCTAGATCAGTCCAGAATCACAATCTGGACTGATATGGTTTATCACACCATAAGACTATGGTGTGATAAACAACCATATCATTGCAGCAATTGCAATATGGTAGAAATAAATGAAATGTACCGAGATTAAATACATGGTCTTTATTTACTACCTGGGTGACTTCAGATTCAGAAGTTGCACTTTTACTGAGGGCTATCAGAGTAAATGTTACTGAATAAAAATAATGATTGTTTTCCAAACTACTTTGTGTTCGTCTGTCATCTTAAATTAACATGAAGTACATCCCCCACAGGAAAGCCGATGGCCGAAAAGTCCTGCGATCCAGTATAAGAGAATTCCTTTGCAGTGAGGCGATGTTCTTCCTCGGTATCCCCACCACCAGAGCAGGCTCCGTGGTCACCTCTGACAGCAAGGTCATCAGGGACATCTACTACAGCGGGAATCCCCGTTACGAGAAATGCTCAGTGGTCCTCCGCATCGCTCCCACCTTCCTCAGGTATGCACCGACTTTCCTGTGTCGTATTTCACAGATGTATGACATCATCCCGACTCTTTCACTGAGTCTTCCTTTTTCTTGCACAGGTTCGGTTCCTTTGAGATCTTCAAACCGGCTGACGAGTTTACGGGGCGTCAGGGTCCCAGTTACGGACGGGAGGAGATCCGAGGTCAGATGTTGGATTATGTCATTGAAATGTTTTACCCTGAAATCCAGCGGGATCATCCAGACCGGGTGGAGAGAAACGTGGCTTTCTTTAGAGAGGTCAGAGTTTACGGTAACTTGTTGTAAACATGCTGATTTCAGATGGTAAAGGATGGTTTATTGGCACATAAAAACTAAGTTGGCTGGAAGGTACTGCTGTAGTTGGGATGTACTGCAATAATGTTCCAGAATTACATTTGGCGTTTATTCTGTTGAGCTGGTTCACTGCTTACCATGAGGTCACAGTATGTCTAAAACCTGTGTTTTAAGTTTTTCATTCATCTGGAGACGTCTTCCTCTTGTCTCTCTAATTTTAGGTGATGTCCCGTACGGCTCGACTCGTGGCTCAGTGGCAGTGTGTTGGATTCTGTCACGGAGTTCTGAACACCGACAATATGAGTGTTTTGGGACTCACTTTGGACTACGGTCCGTATGGCTTCATGGACAGGTAAGGTTGTGATGTTTATGTGGAACGATTGACTTTATGTTCTTTTTTAGGAAATAGCACAATTGGCTGTTGAGACATGTATGCACATACTAACAATTGGATGCACAGAGGTCTGGGTTTATTGTTGGTTTTCGCTCATCCGCAGTGGCTGGCAATTATATGCACAAGCCCCACTAATATTTGAATTAATATGGTTAAAAGGAACAAACCACTCGCTTTTTGTCCCCATAAACAAGCTTCTGACTTTACTGTCAGTATATTGAACTCTAGAGCTAATATAAAAAAATAAACTTTAATGTTTTAGTTCATAAACTTTCAGTTGTCTTGAAGTTAGGTCTAATCCAGAGCTGTTGTTAGCTTGTTTATCCTTCCCAAAACCGGTTTTATGTGGGATCTTTTGCTCTTTTTTAACCACTTCCTGACAATTTGTTCAGTGTTCCTAGATGTGAAAATGTCACCTTGATTCCTTTAGAAATTACACTTAATCTTAGTCCAATTTCACAATAAAACATTCCCCCAGAAGGCGCTGGCCTGTACATCTGGGCAGCTAGAAATTATTAGCTGTTTGGAGAGGTGTTGTATTTGAAGCAGGGACTTCTTTCTTGGTCTCTGTCCATGTTGTTAAACTCCCAGCATTTTGGACTGTGACAGGGGCTTTCCAGGCTCTTGCAGTTCAGTAAAATGTTGACTCTTAAACTTCTTGCCAATCTCCTTTCCTTTTACTTCTAAAGTCGGTGTACCGTCTGTGCTCTGTGATTCATTGCAAGGCTACCACTAAAAACGAATAAATAAGCAACCACAGTGAATCTGCATAGGTTGGTAAAAAAAAAAACCTTCCACATCCGTTTCAGGTTCGATCCAGATTTCGTTTGCAACGCGTCGGACAACTCTGGCCGATATTCGTACAAGGCCCAGCCGGCTATCTGCAGGTGGAACCTGGTGAAGCTGGCAGAGGCCCTGGCTCCAGAGTTGCCACCAGATCGAGCAAAGGCTGTGATAGACGAATACCTGGATCAGTTCAACCGCTTCTACCTGGAGAACATGAGGAAGAAACTGGGTTTGCTGAGAAAGGAGGAGCCCGAGGACGAGATCCTGATCACTGAGCTGCTGCGTACAATGCACGACACAGGTCGGCCTGCAGCGTGGGATGTTTGCACTAAATCAAAAGAGTGTCAATTGACTCATTTTGCATTTCTTTCCTGCAGGTGCTGACTTCACGAACACCTTCCGTAACTTGGCTCAGATTTCCTGTCCGTCAGAGGGAGAAACGGAGCGAGACGAGGAGATTGTTAGGAAAGCCGCAGAACTCCTCCTGGAGCAGTGTGCGTCTTTAGAGGAGCTGAAGTCAGCCAACACACCCACAATGGATCCACGGTGAGGCACACGGATAATAAACAAAGATAATGGATAGGAAAAAAATGGCAAGTTCAGCAGAACTGTGTACATTTTGAGATGAATATGTGTAGCTGATTAAAACTAAGCATCTGAGGAAAACTGTTTTTGCTTGTCAGAAGATGGTTCTCTCGTGTTTTCCTATGCGACAACGTAGGAAAACGCATTATCAACAAATTTTGATCTGAAATTCATTCATTACATTTAGCAAGGACGGTAAAACGCCCTGTTTAAAATGTGATGGAGAAAAATGCTACATTTTGTAAAAAAAAAATTCCAAAATTATACAAAATGCTAATTATGCACAAAATAAATTGCATATGATATCAGAGTCTTTTGACAGAATTAAATATAGTTAAACTGTGAGCTGTAACACGGAGGTGCCGTTGTCTCTTAGCTCTAAGAGTTGTCATCTCCAGTACTCCAAAGATTAAAATGCATAAGTACTGGTTTTATAATTATCTATGCATTTACTTCATTTAATGTAGTTCACATTTCTGACTCAAGAGGGCATTGGTGATGTATTATGTTTATGTGGTAACACTTTATTTGAAGGGGGTGAATAAGACTGTCATGACACTGTCATAAACATGACATAACACCTGTCATGAACATCAATAAGCCTTCATGAATATTTATGACTGTGTTCATAAAGCGTCATTCGGTAAATTATGACACTTTTAATACAAAGTTGACATTATTCAAAATGTCTTTGTTATGACAACTTGACATTAACGAGGAAATCATTACTGTTTAAACTTTACCTTTAATAACATAAAGTTACCTAATTTTTAAAGTGCAATCAATAATTATTTTATAACAAATTTATGTCAGTAATGATTTCTTGACTCTCTGCCCCTTACGACTAATTTTTTATCTGTTTGGTTGACAGTGAACTGTCAATGCTGCTGTCCATGGCTCAGAGCAACCCCGCTCTGTTTGAGATGATCTCGGACAGGGCGACCATCGCGAGACAGCTGGACAGAATGAGCAAACTGAAGGTCCTGCTGGAGACGAGTCAGGACGAGCTGAGGGCCAGGCAGGCTCAGGAGTGGACCTCCTGGATCGCCCTCTACAGGTGAGACGCTTCACCTGAGAGAGACTCGACAGGAAAATGGCTTGCTGTGAGAAAAAGGCCGCGCAAGGACAGAGTGTGGGAGGTTTTTTTTTTTTTTTTTGTTGTTTTTTTGTTGTTTTCTTTTGCTCCTGGCTAGTGATGGGTGGAAGTCTGACTGATAAAGGGGGCGGACAGACAGGGAGGAAATGTTGTTTCCAGGCGGACAGCGTCCCATTACTGTAACTGAGTGTTTCCGCCTTATCGTCCCTGCACAGGAAACGTCTGGCCCGCGAGCTGGAGGGTCAGAGCGACGTGCAGGCCGTGCAGGAGGAGAGGGCGAGCGTGATGGACGGCGCCAACCCTCGCGTAGTGCTCAGAAACTACATTGCCCAGAATGCAATAGAGGCTGCTGAGAGTGGGGACTTCTCTGAGGTCAGAAGTCGTTTTCCACGATCTGGCGTGACTGTAGAATGCTGCGCATTTCTTCAACGTCTCTCTGTGATGAATTCGTTGTGCTGCAGGTCCGACGGGTCCTCAAGGTCCTGGGGAAACCGTTTTCTTCTCAGCCAGGGCTGGAGCTTCCTGCCTGGGTGGGTTCACACAGGAGGACTGAACAGGGGGAGAGGGATGAAGGGGAGGAGCCACAGCCGGGGACCTCCTCCTCCTCCTCCTCATCATCAACAGCCATGAACCCTGTGCCGTACGACAGCAAGCCCCCAGCATGGGCACGCCAAATCTGCGTCACCTGATCTTCATAAGCGCTTCCTTAATTGCTGTCCTGCCTCAAAGAACAAGAAAGTTGGAAAGTGTTGATCACCGACTTTTACCTTTTTTTCCATCCCCTCGCCTCTTTGGCTCACTTTCCAACTTTCTTTTCAGCTTTGGCAAGGCAGCAGTGAGGGAGTTAAGAGAAGTGGCTCTTCACAGATTAGCATGATGACACAAAGCAGACGGGAGGATGGGAGGTGACTCTGTTCTTCCATTGCCTAAGATTTCCAAATTTAAACAGTTTGGGATTTATTTTTAGACGTCCATCAATGCAGATGACAAAAGCTGCGTTGGCTCAAGTCTTGGCTCTGAATGTAACGTGCAGGCAGGTTGCAGGAGGGACAGGTTTACAGAAAGCCAGCTTGGCTCTCCTCCAGCCCGTCTGCTCAGTGTCACTTCTGCTATTTATGATGATTCAGGCAACAAGTCCCGCATTGACCTGCCTGCCTCTGACAAACTGTGGGGTTGTCACTTCCAGAATGTACCAAATATTATGAGGACTGTGTAAGATTAAAAAGGAGTGATTGCAGTCGAGAGAAATGCTAAAACCTCCACACACTCACAAACACGCACAATGAGTTCAGTAAATGCTTTTTTTTTCTCCTCCTCACTGTGATCGCGCCTCTCTCTGTGGTTCAGGCCATCGTTTTCTTTTATTATTCTATTTTTACAGGTAGGTTTGAACAAGGAATGATTAATCTGGATGTGTCTGCTCGGGTTGAAAATGTATTTTTTAGAAAAATAATGCAATTGGTGTAACTTTCAGGTAAATATATGGATATATGAAATGTCAAAAAAAAAAGTAATTTTATCAGTTGTAACTATTCCTGTTTTTGCTATTAAACAGACCTTTTAGCAGACCGTGTTGATTTCAGATTTTTACTTTGAATTTTACTTTTTTTCTTCTCTTACATTTCATTGCACTTTATGAAAAGTGTGGCATGAATATGGATTCTCCCTCTAATCTGATGCCTCTAAATAAAATCCAAGACAGCCAGTTGTCTTCGCCGGTCACCCGAGCGTTAAAGGTGCCACAGAGCCACGTTAAATCCCAAACCCCCAAAAAGAGCACGTGGTGAAATACTATGAAATCTAATGCTAGTCAAAGTGTTATTTTGATATGTCAAACAATTGCAGGACATTTGCATAAATATTCCTGTATCTAAGCCGTTCAAAAATGATTAAATAACTTTGTCATTTTATTACAAAGCAAATTGAATGATGGTGATGTATTGAAACAACTGCCATGCGTGCATTTCTTTGTTTAAAGCATATTGCATATTCTGGTTACTTCCCATCTGCGGCCACCTTACTGACGATGTAGTAAGCAGAACTTGATTATTGCATACAGTGAAATCTCTCTCTTGAAAAAGCCCAGGGTGGGGATAACAGTTCAATCTTTCTGTGAGCATGAGGAAATTTCAAGCAGTTTTAAATGCACAGTAAAGCACAGCTGAATGTTCCTGTAAGCAGCGTTTTATAGCACTCTACTGAGTTGGAGCGATACTCTTTCAGTTAAGCACACGGGGGGGGGGGGGGGTTGTTTGTAAATGAATCACTTTTTAAGAGTTTATTGAGTAATTTCTATTTCGTTTTCTCATCCTGTTTTAAATTATGTTTTGATATTTTGTGTTCGCCTGCATGTGCAAATGTGGATCAGGGTTTGTTTCAAGTTTGGAACTGGCACAACCTAAAACGCTGACATACCAGCAAAGGACAAGCAGCCAAGAATCCCTTTGAAACTTTTGGGGAGCTGCAGAGTATCAGTAGATGGCTACTAGCTGGGCTTGATACAAACTGGCTTTTGCTGAAAACTGCCAAGAAGAAAGTCGTCGTGTTGAAATAAAGTTAACACGAAGAAGACGCTCTTGGTCAGATATGTCCACGTTTAGCTTTATGGCCTGCATGCAAACTGTCATATGTGACAGAAAACCAGCGCTGCGCAAAACACAACATCCAAACATGGTGTTGGCAGCATCATGACGTGGGGTTGCTTTTCTTCATTGGGGACCGGGAGGGGATGAATACACCAAAAATTCAGTTGGAAGAAACTCCAAAAGCTTTAGTCTGGACTGGATATTTGCCTTCCAGGACCAGAAGGAATCATTTCTGTCATGTCACATAAATATGTGTTAGAAATGCCAATGTCCAGAACTAAAAGCTGATACTCTATGCCACTTAAATGTGAACGCACGCAGCGTGTTTCAGATCTGATATGAAACAAACTCCAGGAATGTGATTTGTGATGTAATATTTTGTGTTAGAAGCATCCAGCTAGATACTTTGAAGTTTGTGGCTGTGGCCAAATGTAAAAGAGGAGAGTGAAAGATTTTTTTATTTTTTTTTGCAAGGCAGTGTAAATAGTTACTCTCTTTTGTTGGCAGACTAAGCTGACAATACACAACATCATGAAAAGGATTCCAGTTCCTTCTATTTCTGGTTGCGTGTCAGTGATGGATCTCTTTACAGCCTCGCTGTAACGTGCTGTGACGTTCATGTCCCAGCACGTCTTCAAATAATTACTGACTGACTGTACTCATGCACCCAGGAATCCTATTTAAAGCCGCCTTCTTTTTTTTTCTTTCTAGTTTCCAACTAACACTGTTCTTCACCTTTAATTATCGACCTCCCGCAGAAGTCGGGAGTGGCTTTTTTTTTTTTTTTTTTTTTTGGCGACCTCAGGGTGCGCCCTGAACTGTGCTGCGCAGTGAGCGCATAGGTGGAATCTGGGACAATGACTGCGTAGCTCCGGAAGAGACAAAAGGATCAGAGGGGAAGGTGTTTGAGATACACGTCTCAACTGATACTTATCGCGCATCATGGCAAGGCGGGTCAGACCTGGCTTTTACCGACAAGAAATAAACAAAAGCGTATGGGAAGTACCGGACCGGTACCGCGACCTGATTCAGGTGGGGACCGGAGCGTACGGAACTGTGTGGTAAGTGAACTCCGGCGAAGTGGAAGAAGATGTTTTATTATAAGGCGTCGGACGCACTAAGGCAGGAGGCGAGGAGGGGGGAGGGAGAGATGCGTGGCTGTCAAACAAAGAGCGAACAGACGGTGCCGTCCAAGCAGACAGACAGTGTTACAGCCAAACAAAAGAAAAAGTGTCCACGCTTGGCTAAACACACGCAGTTTCACTTCCTCATACGACGATGAAGACGCGCTCGCCGACACCTCCGCAGGAGCCGTTCTGACAGCACTTAGAAACCAGCGGGGAGCAATCTGCTAGAATGTGAGCAGAGCATCGGCGGGTGAAATGTTTTTCTTGTGATCAGTGAAGTTTACAGCAGGGGATGGAAAGAGCCGCCGCCTTTCGTGCGTCTCACAGCGTGGGGGCCCCTTTATCAGTGATTACAACTTGCGAGGGCGGCACCGAACAGCTCCGCCCGAATCACCGAATACGACTTGATAACACCTGAACGAGTCTGGAAAAGCTGCGGAGGAATATAAGTAAAAAAAAAAAACACACAACAACGACAACAAAAACAGGTAGAAGACGGGGTTAAAAAATAAAAAATAAAAATAAATAAATCATTTTTTGCTGCATGCCGTTTTGTTCCCGTATCACAGCAAAGTTCCTGCTCGGCTTCTATTTCCTCATACTGGCAGCGCTGCAGGCGGTCAGGTGATGTTGTTGTGCTGCGCTTCTTCCTGCAGCTCAGCGCTGGACTCCAGGACGGGAACCAGAGTGGCCATCAAGAAGCTCTACAGACCCTTCCAGTCCGAGGTGTTCGCCAAGCGGGCCTTCAGGGAGCTGAAGCTTCTCAAACACATGAAACACGAAAATGTGAGACACGACATCACTCTTTACTCTTCATTGCTTTTTTTTTTTTTAACCTTTTATTTCAGCTGAATTTGGAAGTGTGGGTTTCAGCTGATGAAAGTACCAGAAAATTAGAATATCACACATGAAATGTATATAAGTACTTTTGAAACTGAAATGTTAAGTTATTGAGTTAACATTTGAACCGACACCCTCCACATGAAGGGCAAGCCACAAAAAGTCACAAGTAAAGAAGCTGACTGTTCAAAGAGGGTTGTATCCAAGCATACTGAAGGAAAGTTTACAGGAAGGAAAAAAGTGTGGTAGTTGAGAATCATTTAGTAGTTTTGTGGAGATTCACATGGTGTGGACTGGGATGGTCACCGAAAGCCCGTCAGTGACTATCTGCTGGATAACCATAGCAGTCTCCCTCATTATTTGCACACCATAATATAAGAGCCTCTGTTCTTATGAAGGACTGGGTTTTCACTAAAACATCACATAAGCATCACTTTTGACAGAAATAAATGGTTAAAACACTTTCTTTTTAAATATCGGTTGCATATTCTAATTTTTGGAGTTGCGCCTGTAGTCAGTTTCATTTATGCAGAATTAAAAACTGAGATCAGTGGCTGGTTGGCTCTCGTCATTGCAGACACTTACTGATATCTAATTAGCACAATGAATTAATCCAGTGTGTAATATCTTCTGCTCTCATGCAGGTGATTGGCCTTCTAGATGTGTTTACCGCAGACCTTTCTTTGGACCGATTCAAAGATTTGTAAGCATTCGTTTGTGGCCCCTCATCCTGGCACCGTCACAGAAATGCAGACGTCTTTGGCCACGTACTAAAGTGTGCTGTAAAAATCTGACACGGTCACAACCTGCTCTTCCCTTTCAAGCTGTCTGGTGATGCCGTTCATGGGAACTGATCTGGGGAAGCTGATGAAGAAGACCAAACTATCAGAAGAAAAAATCCAGTGTTTGGTTTATCAGACACTGAAAGGACTCAAGGTCTGAAACGGTTCACACAGGCTGTTTTTAATGTTTCGGCTGACTAAATGAATGCTCTTATTTCTCTTTCTTTCAGTACATCCATTCTGCTGGCATAATTCACAGGGTGGGTTTGTTACCTACGACGACAGAGACTTTCTTTCCTCCGAGCTGCTAATTTATGGCTTTTTGTGTCAACACTTTCAGGATCTCAAACCAGGAAATCTTGTCGTCAACCAAGACTGCGAGCTCAAGGTACGGCTCTCTGCATCACACTGTGGTTTAAACAAATCCTCCCCATCGCTTGCGTTTGACAGATTTGTCGGCACCCTCGTGATGATTTGAACAAAATGCAAAACCAACTGTTGTTGCATGAAAAAAAAAAAAAGTGATCTTGCGATGAAATAATTGCAAAGAAAATCCGACCTTTTCCTTGAGAACAGTCATTTACTGGAGAAAACACCATTTAATTGTTTAAAAATAATCATAAGTGACACAATGGCTGTTTCCATAGAGATCTCCTCTGGACTCTTCATTTCTTTACCGTGCTCTCTTTAGTTTAGCTTAACTCATGTTCTTTTTTCAAATGTAGGTGTGTGAACTGAAACAGCTGGTTTGTAGCATTTCTCTGATATATTTTAGATCGTTATTGTTCTGAAAAGCTCAGGTTTAGTTTCTTGGTGGTTTTTATTTCAAATGTTCTGGTCTTGTTGTGTAGAGTTCATGCTGCCATGCACTCCAACAATGTTCTCAGGACCTTTGGAAGAGAAACAGACCCCATTGATTCTCCACTGTGCTTAACGCTGAGCAGAAGGTGCTTTCCCACATATCTATATTTCATACCAGATGTCCTTGAAAACTCAGCCTTGGGTCTGTCGGACGAAGCCGTGCTTCTCCAGTTAAAGTCCCAGAAAGGTTTAGCAAACTCTAAGCTGGATGAGGACAAAGGTAAACGCTTGTAGTTACAGTTAAGTTTTTGTTGCACAAATGTATCCGTCAATTGTTGCTTTTGACAGTAGAAAAGGGCAAGCAGCTGTGTATGAAAATCATCACAAATCTCCTCCACTTGAAGAGCATGTTCTCACCTCGGGGCCCAACATCCTGCGTGCTTTATACGTTTCTCTGTTGCCACGGATCTGATCTAAAGATATTTGTTCGGTAGCAAGTTTCATCAACACTTTACTGCCTTGCTATTGAGGTGACGGAAACGGGATTCTGTTGCATCATGTCGTATTTCTACACTTAAAAACTAGAAAGTCTGACTCCTACTAACTAGAACTTCTAAGAAAATCTCAATAAGTCATAAGGTAAAATCGTCAATAAACACTAACTTTTAGAGAGTTGTGATGGTGGTGGTTTTGCTAATCTTTACGTGAGTTGTTGTCCAGAACATAAATACGCTCAAATTAGAGGTAGCAATTGTAACATTTTTCATAAAGAGTTTCCCCCCCCACTCCTAACACAAAGATCAATTGAGATCATAAATCTAATTTACAATAGGACTAGTCAGGACACCGTCTGTTACCGTTTGTACTGCTGTAAAAGATTAATTTACCTTAAGGCTTTTAACACATTTCTACCTGACGGTGCCCAAATCTGCAGCTGTGTTTTATGATACCCAGTTCACGTAATTCTTCAATTATCTGCATTTATTGTCCTGATAGATCTTGGACTTTGGCTTAGCTCGGCAGGCGGACACTGAGATGACGGGCTACGTGGTGACCCGATGGTACAGAGCCCCGGAGGTCATCCTCAACTGGATGCACTACACACAGACGGGTAAATCTGTGGAGAAAGGTCCCGATACTGGCATTTCTTATCAGTGTGTTGTTCTCAGTAACTCTCATAAGCAAAAAACAACAACAACAAAAAAAACAATGCTTCTTTTGTTTCAAAGTTTGGCATGAAATCTTTTTTTTTTGGTGTGTGAATCCTCCGCTTTCTCAGGGTTTCTGCTGTCACAAGACGTTAGCATTTTTTTTTTTTTCCGTGAAAAAAAGTTTTGAAAAGTCTGAACTTGGAGAAAATATTTAATGTATGAAAAAAAGACTCATGGTTGTTATTTTATAAATAGTCAGTCTGTGATTGGTGATGGTGAGTTTAGAAGTCGGCCATCATTCTGCTGTTACTGTGATTTAGAAATCAGAACATACTTGAAGTTCAGAGTAGTCTCAGAAAACCAAATCACAAGACACAGTGTATCCACTAGGTGGAGCTGCCTTAACAGCCAGCACTGCAAATCTTGTTTCAGATACATTTCATGTCAAGTTGCAGATCAATGACCTTCGATTTTTATCATGCTATGTCTTTATCGGTGCTGCTTTGTCTGTTCCACAGTGGATATTTGGTCTGTGGGCTGCATCATGGCAGAGATGCTGCAAGGAAAACCCCTTTTTAAAGGCAGTGACCGTATCCTTTTTATTTTTATTTTGTTTTACCAATCTCATCCTCAGGGTTTGTTTTCTTTTATTTTCAGGATCAACTTGTACTCATCTGCTTTTTTTTTTCTGGTTTTGAACCTTAACATTTCTCCTTAGACCTAGATCAGCTGAATCAGATCATGAAGGTCACAGGAACGCCGAGTCAAGAATTCATATCAAAACTAGACTCCGAGGATGTGAGTTCAGATTTTTTTAAAATGAGACTTTATAAATATGTGACGTACCAGATGTGTTTGGAATACATATAAGTTTATCCTGAGATTATCAAATACTTTCTCTCTAATCCCCGCCATGCTGATTAAATGCTGTCACCAGGAGCATGAACGTTAAATTATTTTGCAACAAACATCATCAGTGAATTAAAAACACCAACGCCAACTTTTCTCTGCCTATGTGTAGGGCACAGTATCATGTCTATGTGTGGATTAACGTCATTTTGCTTTCAGGCTAAAAGTTACCTCAAAAATCTCCAAAAAATAGAGAAGAAAGATCTTAAGATATTGTTTCCAACAGCTAGTTCCCAAGGTACAGTTTTCTGATTTGTATATTAAACATATATTTTGTTAAGTTTCCTTTTTTTGTTCTTATTTTCAGCAGTTTCTGCATTCTTCCTTTCTTTTTCTTTTTTTTTTCTAGCCCTGGCGGTGCTGGAGCGCATGCTTCTGCTAGATCCTGAGGAAAGAGTGACAGCTGTGGAGGCTCTGTCGTTGCCGTACTTTGCTGTATTTCGAGAACCGGCAGAGGAGACTGAGGCTCAGCCGTACGACAACTCGCATGAAGACAAGGAGTTGACTTTGGACCAGTGGAAACGTAAGGATGAAGCCCCATCACTTTAGGAGGCCGATTAAAATCAGCATCGAGGATGTAATTTCAGACCGATGGAGGGGATTCGGGGTGTTCTACGTGACCTATGATGCTTTGCTGGAATACATTTCTGCTGTTCTTCTTTCTGCAGGTTGTGCCTTCACAGAGATCTTGAGCTTCCAGCGTACGCTGCTGGACGCAAAGGAAACGCCACTTTAAAGACGTGTGAACTACAGCGGAGGACCAAAACAAACTAATTCTGAACAAAGAGGACGTTTTGAGTAATACCGGCCTGCTGCAGATGCAGATTTTAGGATTTTCTAAAGTAATTTGTTAAAGCGACGTCTCCAAGCTTGTCACTCCTACACAGCCCCGTGTTGTCGTTGCCCTCACCAACAGCTCTGAAGTGTTTTTGAGATGTCAGAAGGCGTCTTCAGTTCAGACTAGTGGAAATTTAAGGAACATCTCCTCTTCAACGACAAGGAAACACCTGCACCTGAATCTGGAGGAAATCTTTGAGTTTCTGTGCAAACGGTTGCCATTTTCAAGCATTCCTTTCCGTTTAAGTTGTTCTTGATAGCTAAGTGTATCAAACGTTTTCAGACATATCTGGTACTGTTAATTTCCTTCTTTCTGCTCCATCTCAAAAGGTCACTTGTGATTTTTTTTTTTTTTTTTGTAATTTGACACGAGCAAAAACCTGTCTGGTTACTAAACCAGAGCAATTTTTGCGTTGCTGTTTGAAAAGGCCACATCACCAGCAGCATGTCCAACACTGAAGTAAAGGTACTTACAAAAACTTTTACAGATTAAAGGTTATTAAAAAATAATAATAAAGGTATTATTATTATTTTTATTATTATTATTATTACTATTTGTTTTTGCATTGAGGTGTAATAGATTTAACAATCTTAAAACAGAAATCATAAATTTTTAACTTGCAGTCTTTTTTTTATTATGGGCAATGTGAGTCATTAATTCAGAGATGAATGGAGGCTCTTTAAAATGTAATTTAAGGTTTATTTTGCCTTTCTTTTGGTTAAAAAAAAACACACACAAAAAGAGCATTTTTAATTTGTTTTGGTATTAAATGGTCACAAAACTAGGTTTATCTGGTTAAACCTGGACTGAAGTTGATCTCTGACGTTGGATGTATTAAGAGTTTGGAATTTGTGAAATTCCTTCATGAGCAAAAAAGGGGATTCTTGGTTTTCATGAAAATGTTGAAATCATTCTTGTAAATATGATTGCATTTTATTTCTTTAAATGTCTGATAAGATATGCAATAAGAGCGTGTTTTGTTTTTTTTTGCAGAAAGGGATTTGTTAGGTTGTTTATGGGGGTCAGTAAGGGGGCTCTCACCATTCCTGCAGAAATCTCCTCTGCATTGAACTATTTGACTACTTTATGATAAACACTGATGCATTACCACTAAACTGGGCAGCATTATTTTCATAACTTTATTTGTTTTGCTTTTAAAATTCATTAAATTATCCAGAACATAGCAAATGTAAGAATTAATTTGAGTAACCACATTTTAATATTTAATATTTTTAACATTTAGTTTTATATAACTTCTCCATGAGCAATGGGTTTTTCCAATATCTTTTGAAACAAACGTTTGATTAGATGCTTTTTTTTTTTAAACCTGTGCATTTGTATGAGTGGCCTTCTTGTTTCTACCAGGTGCCTTACAGATGGTAACCGAACACAAGTAGTGCTGAGCAGAACAAGAATTTTCTCACCAGGTTATGCGCAATAATCCACCTATTGATTAAAGAAAGAAAGAAAAAAAACACATTCCTGATTCTGTTGTTTTTGTGAAACAATTACACAGGGTAGATTACCTGTAGAAATTGGTTAATCAATACTAAACTCTGTTCAGCACGTTCAGTGACGACATGCTGAACTTTGAGTCAGCTGGACATTGTAGCTCTTGACGTTTATTACTAGCAACACACGACGGATTTACAGTTTTCCTGCTTGCACTTTTGTAGTTGCATGTCTTTAAACTGTGTAGACAAAATGAATTAGAGAACAGAGCAAAATAAGAAAATGACATGTCATTTTAGTATAATTTTTGTATGATTTTCTTCAATTTTCATATGGATTTGTAGTTCTCACTGAAAACCACCGATGTTTATTAAACATTACTGGACTAAACAATATATTCTGACGCGTATCTGAGCTTAATTGAAGTTAACACTAGGTGGCAGCATCAAGACGAGCAAAATCCTGTTCACTCCAGGAATTCTCAAAGTTCTTAGTCCGTCTCGTTTCAGATTGAAATATCTTGACAGAGAGGGAATTTTCTTCCATGCAAGTTTACCCTTGTACTGAAAAATGCCAAAGAATGAGTCTCAAGAGTTTCCACTGCTTCTTTGACTTTTCTTTCTGGTCCCACTATCGTCTCAAGCCCCTGATTTATTTTATTTTTTTTAATCTAAATGTCAGCAAGATATAATTGCGTGACTAAAATATTGAAAACAATAGCCATTACATTTACGAAGCATTTGCATGCCAGTCCTGGCCCTGTGAGCGTCAGAGCGTATACTTGTGTTCATCTCTTTGTGTCCGCTTTTATTTTTCTACTTTGTGTGATTAAATTGGTCAGAGATGAACTGCCATGGCAGCTGTTGCAGTGATTTATCGTACTCCAGCCACCCCTGACAACCTCGTGCCCCCCCCCCCCCCCCCCCGCTGAATATGATTGATGATCTAAAATAAAAACCCCAAAAAACAAAAAAACGAATGTTTAAACATTCTTGCCGAATGCCTGTGTTGGAGCTATTTATTGTTTATATTCTTTATCCATTTGAATTTTGTTAGTTTGTTCTTAAATGTACATTTTTTGTATTATTTACAGAATTTATTTGTAAGTTAATAATTGTTGATTTCATTTATTTTTTGTTTTATTATTTTTCTTATTGATATATTTTTTGAGTAAACAGGAAGTGATGCGGGTTGGCCCGCTTTCTATAAATGTAGGGGCCTGGTAAAGGACCAGCAGGCATTTGGATTAGGGGCCTATGGTTTTTACCAGTGCAAGGAAGCAGAGAAAACAAAAGGAAGTTTGAACTTTGTAATTGTTTGTTTTGCAAAGATGTCAAAATAAATCATGAAGAACAAGTTACAAGTTGGATCCTGAACCTTCTTTGCCTGCGTTAAAATACTTGACCCCAGTGTCTCAGTGGCTTATTGGAACTTTGTTGGATGTTTGGTTTGACAAACAATCGCCACTACATCAGTAAAAACCTCCCTATGGATCAAGTAAAGATGCCCGTGGACTAAAAGGAACAATTCGTCATCAATTGACACGCTGGATTTAAGGATTTCAAGGATTTCAAGGATCATCATCAAACAAAAGGTTTTGGATCGTCTTTGATGAAATCAAGCGACTGCTGCGTCAAGCCTGGATTGACACGTCACTCATTCATTAAACTGGTACGTGGCAATATTGTTCAAGCCGTAAAGGAAAACGGTGAAACTACTGGAGTTTAAAGAAAAGACATTATTTCACTGCAAAGACTGATGAGATGAGTTTGATGTGACAAGTTGACGCCTAATTGGATCCAGACGTGAGCCGACGCCCATCATGGAAATGTTTGTTCCCAAGAATCAACCTCTTTAAATAAAGAGACACGTTTGTGCTTTGTGGATTCCTGGACTATGCTGCCTTTAAATGTGTGAAATAATTCAAAGAATCGCTAAAAATGTCTGATGTAAAGAGCAAAGAGGATGACACCGAGACGTTACAAGAGAAAAGAACCATCAAATTTACACAAAAGGGTTTGGAGTTTTACATCAAAACATGTCAAGAAAAACGAAGTTTAAAGTGCAAACAAGCTTCAAAATTTATGGAGAAAATCTCCGCATTAATGACGTCACGAGAAAATGTTCCGGAAGTGTCTTCTAACTTTGCCAAGTTTATTAAATGCTATCAAGATGCAACTGATTTACATGAATCATTTTTAAGTTTGTCGTTACCAGAAGAAGAAGTGAAAAGGCAAACTGTGTATTTTCAGTCGAAGGTGACGACATTCTCTGATTTTATGGACAATGTAAAGGGTTGGTTGCATGAAGCAGGAGATCCATATACTGAACAGAAAATTAATGTTGATGATCAGGTTGTTGCGGATCTGGATGAAATAAATCCTGAAGACAGTGTCTCTAATATTTCAAGTGTAAAACCACGTTCAAAAACATCTTCACAGGAGTCTCGGACTTCATCCACCTCTTCTGCTCGCATTAAAGCTGCGGCTGAAAAGGCAGCGCTCATGGAGAGATTCGCTGCGTTGAACAAAAAACATCTGATTGAAGCTCAAGAAGAAAAACTGAGACAAGAAAAGGAAAAATTAGACTTGGAAACAGAGTTGGCAGCAACCAATGCAAAACTTAATGTCTTAAAAATAAATTCAGTTGCTGGCTCTAAACGATCCGATGGAATGAACTCTTATTTTGAAAGAGCCCAAGTAAAGGACACGTCCCTGCTAAATCCTCGTGCAGATGAGTTTGTTCCGAAAGAAAGAGCAGCTTCTTCATCTGACTGTCCTGTCGTCAGACCTAAACAAAGGCAGAAACCACTTCAAATGGATCGTCTGAGAGTAAAAGTTGATTCTTCAACTCAAGCAACACAGCAAACACAATTTCAATCTCCTTCTATCTCTGAGAACTGTCAGAATGATATTGTGAACATCATGCAAAGACAAAATGACATCACTGCCTTACTTGTAAAACAAAACTTATCGTCTGTTCTCCCATCCAGAAACATCCCTGTGTTTGATGGGGACCCCCTGCAGTACAGATCATTTATGAACGCCTTTGAGAACGGAGTGGAAGCTAAAACTGACAACTGGAGCGACTGTTTGCACTTTTTAGAGCAGTTCACTAGGGGGCAGCCTAAAGATCTGGTGCATAGTTGTCAGCACTTGCCTCCTGATCAAGGTTATTCCAAGGCCAAAGATCTTCTCGAAGAACATTTTGGAAATGAAAATAAAATTGCTTCTGCATATATGGAGAAGATTATGAGTTGGACACCAATTAAAGGTGATGATGTGAAAAGTCTTCAATTATTCTCTCTTTTCCTTCAAGGATGTTCAAATCTAACACAACAAATTGTTTACATGAGAGAGTTGGATTTACCTTTAAATATGAGAACAATTGTTATGAAACTCCCATATAAACTGAGGGAAAAATGGAGAGTTACTGCTTATGAGCTGCAGGAACAAAATGGCCACCGAGCACTGTTCACTGATCTGGTTGCTTTTATAATAAAAGAAGTAAAAGTAGCATCAGATCCAGTGTTTGGCAACATCCAAGACCCACCAACTGGGAGCAACTCTAAAGTTTCAAGTTCCAACAAGCAAAGGAAAAAAGGAAGCAGTTTTGCCACTAATGTCAACACAATCCCAGAAGCCAGAACTCCCTCAACTGAAAACAAGACAAAGTCTACTGCTCTTCACAGCTGCTTGTTTTGTTCACAAAGAAATCATCTATTGGAAAACTGTACGCAGTTTAAAGCTAAAATGCATCGGGACAAGTTGACCTTCATTAAACAAAAGGGGATTTGTTTCGGTTGTCTGAAGGTTGGTCACACAAGCAAAGACTGCAGGAGTCGTTTAGATTGCAACGTGTGTCACCAAAAGCATCCAGGGGTTCTTCACATAGAGCTAAAGGAGCCAGGAGCCTCTTCAGAACAAATCCAACAGACAACAAGGTCTCACGTCAACTTCTCAACTGCAACCACTCAGACATGTGGGCATATTGGGGCCGGTCATGATGACGATGCCATTTTTTCTATTGTTGCAGTTAAAGTTAAAAGTCAAAAGAGCAACAAAGTTGTACAAACTTATGCATTTCTTGATCCAGGAAGTTCAGGTACATTCTGTACAGAAACTCTGGCAAAAAGTCTGAACTTAAAGGGCAAAAGGACAAATATTCTGCTAAGAACAATGAGTCAAAATAAGATCGTTAATGTACAAATTTTGTCTGGTTTGGAAGTCTCTGGTCTGAAAACAAATGACTTCATAGAGCTGCCAGATGTTTTGACTCAAAGTACCATGCCAGTTTCTACATTGAATATTCCCCAGCAGAAAGACATTGATCAGTGGCCTCATCTTAAATCTGTTAAGCTTCATAACATCAATGCAGATGTGGAGCTACTGATAGGAACTGATGCTTCAAATGTTTTAGAGCCCTGGGAGGTGATAAACAGTGTGGATGGTGGGCCTTATGCTGTAAAAACTAAAGTTGGTTGGGTCATAAATGGTCCCCTGCGCACTAGAAGCAACAGCAAAAATAAAAATGTTTGCACTGCTGTAACAGCCAACAGGATCTCTGTTGAGCATCTCCAAGAAATGCTGGTCAAACAGTACAATCATGAGTTTAATGAAAGATCATCAGAGGAGAAAACTGAAATGTCCAGAGAGGATCTGCATTTCATGAACATTGTTAATAACTCAACCAAACTTGTTGGGAGTCATTATCATATTGACTTACCTTTCAGGAGTGAAAGTCCCAGCTTGCCAAATAACATCTGTGTTGCAGAGCAGCGCCTCCAGAGCCTCAGGAGGAGATTTGAAAAGGATGCTCGGTACAAGGAGGAATACACTGCATGTGTGAACAACATGCTGCAACAAGGTCATGCTGAGGCTGTACCAGCAGAGGAGCTACAGAAAGATGATGGACAACTGTGGTACATTCCTCATCATGGAGTGCATCATCCCACAAAAGGCAAGTTGAGAGTTGTATTTGATTGTGGATCAACTTATAAAGGAGCATCACTGAACAGTCAGCTTCTACAGGGACCCGACCTCACAAACTCTCTGGTTGGAGTCCTCATCAGATTTAGAAAAGAGCCTGTTGCACTAACGGCCGACATCGATGCCATGTTTCACCAAGTTTATGTCTCTAAAAAACATGTCAACTTTCTCCGTTTCCTGTGGTGGCGTCATGGCGACACATCAAAACCTGCACAGGAGTTCAGGATGTTGGTTCATTTGTTTGGAGCAGTGTCTTCTCCCAGCTGTGCAAACTATGCTCTGCAAAGAACTGCTGATGACAACGCACAACAGTTTCCAGCTGAAGTGATTGATACAATCAGAAATAACTTTTATGTGGATGACTGTTTAAAATCTGTTCCCACAGAAGAAGATGCAGTGCACATGGTGAAGAGGCTGACAGACCTCTGCTCTAAAGGAGGATTCAAGCTTTCAAAATGGGTCAGCAACAGTCGCACAGTGCTCATGTCGATCCCAGAGGAAAGGAGAGCAAAAGAAATCAAGAATCTGGATTTGGACAAAGATCAACTTCCAGTTGAGAGAGTACTGGGTTTACAGTGGAGCATTGAAACAGATGAGTTCAGGTTCAGAACATCTGTGCAGGACCGCCCACAGACCAGAAGGGGCATTTTATCTGTGGTTAGCTCTTTGTATGATCCCTTGGGAATCCTGGCTCCCTTCAGTATGCCAGCTAAACTGTTGCTTCAAGAACTTTGTCAACAAAATCTGAAATGGGATGAAGTTATTCCCAATTCTCTGTCTAGGAAGTGGTTTGATTGGCTGGAGGATCTCCAGCTGATATCCAGTTTTAAAGTGGAGCGTTGCATCAAACCAAGCTGCATCCGAAACCCAGACAAAGCACAACTCCATCATTTCTCTGACGCAAGTCAAAACGGTTATGGAACAGTGTCATATTTAAAACTGGAAAAGAATAACATCTCACATGTTGCTTTTATTCTAGGAAAAGCAAGAGTTGCACCTATGAAGCAAACGACAATCCCCAGGTTGGAACTGACAGCTGCTGTTCTTGCTGTCCGAGTGAATAAACTGCTGCAAAAAGAGCTGCAGATACAGTTGGAAAAACCTGTTTTCTGGACTGATAGTACAACGGTACTAAAATACATCTCCAGTGAAACCAGAAGATTTCACACCTTTGTTGCAAACAGAATCTCTGTCATCCGAGAAGCAACAGATGTGAATCAGTGGAGATATATTTCCTCCAAGGAGAATCCTGCAGATGATGCATCCAGAGGCATGAGAGCCGAGGAATTCCTCAGATGCAGGAGATGGATAAATGGGCCAGAATTTCTCCACAGACCAGAAGAGGAATGGCCTAAATTGGATGTGGATCACCATGCAATTCCTGCAGATGACCCAGAGATCAAAAAGGATCTTACAGTAAGTGTTGTTGTGAAGGAATCAGAAAATGCTACGAACTATCTGGTTCATTATTTTTCATCTTGGACAAAACTTAAAACCTCTGTTGCCTGGTTTCTGAAGCTGAAAAACATTCTGATGTTGCTGCAACAGAAAAGGAAAGAGTTTGCTGCTGCAGACCTGAATAAAAATGATCCAGAAAATCAAAAGAAAGAACTAGAAAAGCAGATGGAGAGATTCAAGACCACTCTGAAGAAAGAAAATCTGACTCCTGAAGACTTGGCCAAGGCTGAACTGTCTATTATTCAATTTGCACAACAACAGAAATTTACAACTGAAATGGCTTTAATCACCAGTGGCCTTAACACAGTCTCCAAGAGAAGTTCTCTATACAAACTTGACCCAGTATTGGATGCTGGGGTCCTCAGAGTGGGTGGCAGGTTGAATAAAACAGCCATGCCTGTTGAAGCAAAGCACCCTGCAATTTTAACAAAGGATATGTATGTGTCTACACTGATTTTACGCCACATTCATCAACAGTTGGGACATGCAGGAAGAGCTCATATGCTGTCAAGATTAAGACAAAAATACTGGATCATAAATGCTAACTCAGCTGCCAGAAAAATCATCTCTCACTGTGTTGTTTGCAGACGTAACAGAGGAAAGTTTGTTGAACAAAAGATGGCAGATCTGCCAGAAGAAAGGGTTCTGCCAACCACCGCTCCTTTCACAAACGTTGGAGTGGATTACTTTGGTCCTGTAAGTGTTAAAAGAGGAAGAAGTCTCCTGAAAAGGTATGGCGTTCTGTTCACTTGTTTCACCAGCCGTGCAGTACATCTGGAAATTGCACACACCCTCGATACAGATTCCTGTATAAACGCAGTCCGCAGGTTTATCTGTAGAAGAGGCCCAGTTTCCACCATCAGATCTGATAATGCCACAAATTTTGTTGGTGCAAATCGAGAGCTGAAGGAGAGTTTGGCTGAGCTGAATCATGCTAAAATTCAAAATGCTTTTGTGCAGGATGGCATCAAATGGAACTTTAACATCCCAGCAGCCTCTCACCAAGGTGGAGTTTGGGAGCGCCTAATTCGTTCCATAAAAGGTATTTTAGTCTCTGTTCTTAAAGAACAAGTTTTAGATGATGAAGGACTTCAAACAATCTTTTGTGAAGTTGAAGCCATATTAAACGACAGACCCATTACCAAAGTTTCAGATGACTCAAATGATCTTGAGGCGCTCACACCCAACCATTTGTTGTTGCTGAAAACCAAACCAGTTTTGCCACCAGGACTGTTCCACCAAAGGGATCTTTATGTCAGGAAAAGGTGGAAACAGGTGCAATACATGGCAGAGCTGTTTTGGAAAAGATGGCTTTCTGAGTACTTACCTCTGATGCAGGAAAGACAGAAATGGACAAGAACTAGAAGATGTCTCATTCCTGGAGATGTTGTCTTAATTGCAGACGCTACAGCTCCAAGAGGATCATGGATGATGGCCAAAGTCTTGAGTGTAAACCAGGATGCCAAAGGCTTGGTGCGTTCTGTGCAACTACAAACAAAGACCAGTGTCTTGGAAAGACCTGTGACCAAACTTCTTTTGCTACTGGAAGCATCACCCTGAAGAACCAAGAGCACGTTTGAGAGAATAGCTCCTTTTCCTTGTTAAAGTAATTGTGACATTATTCACAATTAGGGGCCGGAGTGTTGGAGCTATTTATTGTTTATATTCTTTATCCATTTGAATTTTGTTAGTTTGTTCTTAAATGTACATTTTTTGTATTATTTACAGAATTTATTTGTAAGTTAATAATTGTTGATTTCATTTATTTTTTGTTTTATTATTTTTCTTATTGATATATTTTTTGAGTAAACAGGAAGTGATGCGGGTTGGCCCGCTTTCTATAAATGTAGGGGCCTGGTAAAGGACCAGCAGGCATTTGGATTAGGGGCCTATGGTTTTTACCAGTGCAAGGAAGCAGAGAAAACAAAAGGAAGTTTGAACTTTGTAATTGTTTGTTTTGCAAAGATGTCAAAATAAATCATGAAGAACAAGTTACAAGTTGGATCCTGAACCTTCTTTGCCTGCGTTAAAATACTTGACCCCAGTGTCTCAGTGGCTTATTGGAACTTTGTTGGATGTTTGGTTTGACAAACAATCGCCACTACAGCCTGTTTGCTTTGAGATTCTGCTCATTCTTCTGCGCGATTCTCCGCTGCTGGGTGTTGAATTTAGCAGTCTTGTCTCAAGTGACCTCCGGGGCCTTGACTCCCAGAGATGGCTCCCTAGCGGACGAGCTTCCTTCCTGGGGGTGAGGATTTCCAAATCAGACCCGTGGCTGTTGTATCCTCGCTACGCGCGCGCGCGCGCGCACACACACACACACACACACACACACGCACACACACACACACAGGCACATGCATTCGTGGGGTCAGGGTGCTGCTGGTTCACTAAAGAGTCACAGAGTTCTTTTTTTTTTTTTTTCTGCAGGAGACAGATAAACAAGGGGGAAAGTACATTTTCTTTACCCCATAACCTTCCAAATGCAACAGCAAATGGAGTGACTGCCTCTTGTTTTCTGACCCTGTGGTCTATTTGTACAGTTCAGTGGATTTAAGCTCTAAGACAAACACGCCAAGAAGCGAGGAAAATACTTTTTTGTTGTTGTTTTTGTGTCCAATAAACTTTAAAGCTGATGGACAGCTCGCAAGGTTTTGCTGTGAACTATGAGACTTTTTACACATATTTGGTTTAGTTCCTGGAAATAAGATGAATGTTTTTGTTTGTTTGCTTGTAAGGCTGTTTAAGTTTGACCTAAGACTTAACGCATGAAAGGCTTCTGCAATCAAAAGGGTGTCCAAGAGTTGAAATATTTGGCATTTTCTTACTGCCAATAAGTCACAAGCAATGTGAGCCCATATTTTCCCCATATTTTTAAGAGAATCTATGAAAAACGCCAAAGATAACACAGTTTAGCAGGAGCAGTAAAGTGAGCCAAACGATCAGATGGCTGAAAACTTGGCAGACATTATGTGATTAATCGTTCAAGTCCTGCTTTAGTTCCTTGCTTGACTTTTTTTTTCTTTTTTTTCAGCTTCTGCCAAATTTAAACGCTTAAAACTTTGATTGTTATTGATGAAAACGTCATTAAACAATCACACAGGCTCCTTAAAATCATTACATGCACAACTATAGCTTTCCAAAATGAATTGCCCTATAGTGGGTTGCAGAAATATTAAGCGATTCTCCTCTAACATTTATACATTTAGTCACATCACAGCAACTAACAGTCTTGTATTTCATTAGGGTTTTACGTGGTGGACCGACACAAAATGGCATATCGCTGTGAAGTGGAAAGAAAAAAGAAAAAGTTTCTCACAAATAAGACTCTAAAAAGTGCAGAATTCATTACTGCCCAACCCTCTTTACTCTGAGACCCGTAAAACCCAGAGCAATTAGTTTGCTTCTGAAATCCCTTAATTAGCGAACAGTTAACCTCAATCGGAAAATCTTCATGCATCTCAATTAGCACTGTTCAGCCGATTATTTGAAAGTGGACACAGCATGGCACAAGCGCAACCCTACCAATACATGGCTGTCCGTCTAAACTAATTAGTGGAGCAAGGAGCTCATTAATCAGAGAAAACAAAAACAGGGGTAAGAAGAAAGCCATTATTGAACAAAAAGAACATACTCATTTTGAGTTAGCCACAAGCCATGTGGGCGTGGTAGAAAATATGCGGAAGTTGTTGCTTTTGTCAGATGGAAACAAATTAGATTTTTAATTTTGTTTATCTGGATACCTGACCCGGGGAATGCACCCACAGTAAGAGACGATGGTGGCATAACAATGGTGTGGCGATGCTTTTCAACTCTTCAACGCCTGATAGAAATATGGATCAAGCTAAATACAGCTGTTTGAGATTTCAGAACATTTCAGACAGTGGTGGAGGTTGACCGTCCAGAAGGACAGCAAATCCATACGTACAGCCAGAGCTTCAACAGAATGATATGTTATGTCTGAATGACCCAGGCTTAAATCCAAATAAAAATCTGTGCTAAGAGTTAAAGCTGGTGCTCACACAAGCTCCTTTTAGAATATGAATATGATCTGCTTTTCATATTAGGCCTGGACAGAACGTCCAGTCTTGTGAAGAGAGCAAAGTTAGGACACAGGCAGGGCAACTCGGCATGGCTGAATACAAACGTGAACACACACAAAAAAATAAAAAAAATATAAGCTATTCGTGTTTGTTGTTGGAACAAGGCAAATTGTAAAAAAAAAAGAAAAGAAAAATGTGAACACAAATGGAAACCCTTGACAGAGCAGAATCCGAAACAGAAATCCACACATTGACAGTGACTACAGAGGGAGCCCATGAGGAATGGCAGCAATGCTCAAACAGTGATCTGACCCGGGTCACTCTCCTTTCTTAGACTGGAATGTCAGCTATAACTGTGTTTATTTTATGTGTCTGGGGGATGGAGGGGTGTGGGGAGGGGGAGGCACGTCTCTGCAAATCTCACTACGGTACGATCCACACAGTCGTCCAGGAATCTTGGATGTGCTCGTAGTCAATTTTCATTCCTCTGCATACCAAATTGAGAAGGATTAATATAACCGGGGTGAGCTTGGAAATGTCTTTTCTCTCTACAAAAGACAGGAATGCTGATAGCTGAAGAGGAGATAAATACACTTGAACCTGTAGCCCCTGTCGTTATCCTCATCAGGGAGCATCAGGCTGTATTGAAATGAATCACAGCGGAATGTCAGGAGTGAGAGGGTTTTTATCACCCAGATAATTTGCTCTGTCACGTCCTTGCTGGAGATAAAATATACTGATTCAAGGACTCACCAGAGATAAACTGACTGATTTTTTTTTTTTTTTTTGCCTGGAGGTGAAGTAAAAAGCCGTCAGCTTGCTGTCCATGCTAATATATTTGTCGAAGCTCTGAAATGCGACTTTAGATATTTAAAGATAGGATATGTGTGTTGAGAAAGATGAGAATGGGAATGTTTATTTGCTTCAAAAGTGTCAGTGTGGTTCTGCTTTATCAATCTGAAGTTTATGTGCAGGAATAACATGTTAACATAGGGTTTATATTAATCTAGGGGATCCATTTGAACAGATTGAATGAATATTGAGATTGAATAATAATATCAATAAACGTAACATTAGCATTGTATGATATTTTGGTGCTATTTTTCTCTAAACGACACATTTGAAATTAGACTTACAGGCTCAAATGAACAAATGTGTTCCCACAAATAGTTGCACGGATATTTATTAGCAATTTGTTAAGAAACCACACACCTTTTTGTCCTTCTAGAAGCTTAGCAACAGCACGTTCTAGCTATTTTTAAAGGAGTTCTGATGTGTGTTTGGGACAGCTCTCTTGTTGTAGCACCCAGCTGATCCTCAGATGCTCACCATGATGCTGCCATCACCGTGCTTAACACCTGGCGTTAACACCTACGATTGGCTCATCTATGCATACCTCTCGTTTTATGAGCGCACAGCAAACGCTTTGCTTCATCACATCATGAAAGTTTCGTTTGTGATCAGTGACCTCTCTGTGGATGCTGATGCAAACTGCTTCGCTGTGCAGAGTGACTCTGTTACTCCAGTAGTTTGCAGGTTACGACAGGCCAAAGCCCGGCTGTTTTAATACTTCTTTAACCAATATTTTCACGTGGGTGTTCATGGTTGCGAACAGAAAGTCATTTTTGTAACGTGTTTAAGGATAGGGAGGAATGTATATTGTATATGTTCTCAATAAAGCTTCAGATTTTTTTTTTTTACATTTGTTGCAGTTATATGCAGGGTTTTCATTCCACCCTGAGAAATAATGGTTCGTTTACATTATGTTTTAAAAGGCCTTAAATTCATATAGTATTCATGCCCATGATGAGCGATTATAAACTTCTTAATACTCTGACATAGACATGTAATTTTACTACTAGAATACTTTCAGTTTTCTGCTTGCTTATTTTACAAGGAGCAGGGTACAATTGTTCCCCATGTATAAAAGGAAGGAAATCATTTTCAATAAAGCTTGGCCTGTACTAATGTTTTTTTTTTTTTTTTTAGTTGCGTGCTTATTTTGCTTGTGATTTTTTTTTTTTTTCTGTGCCGAGTTCAAGCAGAATTCCCAACAAACCGAGACACATGGTTCACCTTGAAGATGAAAGTTTGCTATCATCATTTTTGCCTAACTACGTAAATCCCCCTCCATCCCTCTGCAGTCGTTACGTGAGCCTCTGCGCTGTCACAGGCCTGATCTTTGTAACATGTACCACAGGGGAGAACGTGTTTTTCAGTCTCTCACTAAGAGAGCAGGAACCGCTGAGGGAAAACATGGCGAAACTTTCAGACAGACAAGAAAGTGGGGAAATCTCCTCACACTTCAACAGAGTCCCCAGTCACTGGATCCTGAAACATGGCTGTGAAAAAAAGACAAAAATAGATGGTGAGATTTTTTTAAGCACAAAAAAACAAGGAGAGGAGTGTTGAAATGAAGGGAAGAGCAGTGGAGATCAGAAAATAAGAACAGCCAAGCAAAGTGGCGGATGAAAGTCAAAGGAAAGGAGATGTAACAAAGGAGTGAATGGGATCCTAAAGTCCTCTTGGGAGAGCCTGTCTGTGGCCAGTTCAGTTTACATTAGTCTTTTCATAGTTTTCCAACAGTTGCTGGAAAACTCTTGTGGAAAAGACTATATAAAGAGTACATGCCAAAGGTTGCGATTGTTCTCCAAGGACAACTCTAATTGCCTCTGGGATGTGTTGACGTGTGTATCACATTCAGAAGCTTTTTTTTTCCCTGTTAAAGAGGTTCTCAGTCCCTCCTGAAACACAAGAATAATAGGAGTCCGCTGATTGAGTTGATTGAGTTGGTTTTGTTAATTTCTGTGTTCCTTGTCTTTGATTAGATCAGCCATGTTTCTGTTTCACTTTGGTTCAGTCTTTTCTAGTTTCTAGTTGTTTATTTTTCATGTCTATTCCTTTCTTAGTTACTCTAGTTTCAGTATGTTTCATATGTTTAGTTATTCTTTAATGTTAAATTCATTTTCTAGTCCCTTGTCACTTCCTCTCTCTCTCTCTTTCTCTCTTTCTGTCTTTCTGTCTCTTAATATTACAGTGATCTGTGGAAGATTTACAATAATAGTAAAAGTCTGTGGATGAACAGGAGTTTTATTAATATTTGGCTGAAGGAATGTTTATCAGATTTTGTCAGCGTTCTAGAAACTAAGGACCCATTCTCTTTCACTCCCACATAAAAAAAGGATTGATGGGGTTGTGCTTGAAAGTCAGCTGTTAAAAGTTTGCTGTTCCCTCACAGATAGAGAACAACAGCTTGGATTTATTCAATATGAACAAATTCCTTTAGTGACAAGCTATCTGTGGTGGAGAAACAGGACTAAAGTTAAGCCACACAAATTTCTCCAGTGTCGAATAATCCACTTCTCTTCCGTCAGTCTGCATGCTCAGCATGACTGAGGTTTATTCCTCTTCTTGAAGGAAACCAGAACATTCTGCATGGTATGTACGAACCCCCACAGGTGAGCTCACCGCAAGGTTCAAACAAAGTTTCTTCACTTCCATCCATCCATCTGGGGGACATCCAGCCAAGAAGGGCTGAATACAAGCTTGTATGGATATTGATTGAACATAGATACTGCGTTTACTTTCCTATCTCTGTCAACACCATTGAAGCCCGGTAAAAAAAACCAGTCCCCTGTTACATCCTTTGCTTCGTACAGAAGAATCAACGTCATTCAAAACTTCTCCTTCTGTTCGCTGATTGGCCCGGAGGAAAATCTACCTGAGGAATCCAAGTTGGTGGGAGAAAGCCCAGACTGTGTTGCAAGGCAATGGTCAGGCTAGAACCATCGGCCTTAGAATGAAGAACTCAAGATTGCTGGTTTGCTGCATCTGTGCTAATGGTTCAGAAAGAACCTAACGTTAAAGGAAAACTGATTATTTGCTGTCATTGGTCACCATGTTTACTAACCTGTGCATGCTCACACCAGGTAGAGGGTATGAGCAGCTCATACACAGGCATGATTGACAGTGCTAATGCTAAAACCGGCTCTGATTTGTTGTGTTTCTGCAGATGGCAATAGAACCACAGGGAGGAATCAAAGGAACTTGATTTTTTTTTTTTTTACACATTATCTGTCAGTTTGAACAAATATGTAAAACATTTATAAATTAGAAAAGTTACCTACTGCAGCTTTAAACATCCCACAGTCCTATCACATGACCAAACAAAGACCACTTGACCAACCCCTCCCCTTCCAGAAACATAATTGGCAACAAGATGGACCAAAAAAAAAGAGAAACATTGGTTTTATTTTTTGGACTGAGACGATATGCTAAAAAATAACTAACATCTGGAGATACTAATGTTAATGCTGATAGGTAGAGCATTTTATTTTTCCAGCTTGCAATCAGTCCCCACTTTGTGTTGGTCTATCAAATAAAATCCCAATAAATAAAGTAAATTACTTTGAGGTCTATGGTGGTAAGATGACAAAATCTATAAAATAGAATGAGTGCATTCCAAAATCATTTTACTGCGATATTGAGTATTTCTTGACCCAATGTCTGACTGATGACCACAGAAAAACAAAATGTGGAAAAAGGCTTAAAAACATTCACTCAGAATTTTAGATGAAAACTTACCCCAAAGCTAAAACCCTCACACACAGAGTTATATAACCCTCCAAAGTCTTGTGGGTCTGCTCAGCTTGATGTGTTTAGGACTGATGATTGCTTTCAGTTGTTCAGCCTTACTGGAGAAAAAGAGAGGCGAAACAGAAACCTTTGCATATTTTCCTAACTAAAACCCATCCTGAATAAAAAAAAAAATCTCTCTTGGAAACACATCGGTGGTATGGAAGAGAACAGAACAGACCCCCTTTTTCCAAGAGAGGGGGTTGATGGCGGTGGCGAGGAATGTCATCATCTGTGAGGGGATATTTTCTGTTTTATAGCTGCTTTCTCAGGGATGCCAGTTAGCCCTGTGGTGAGAGCACAGAGAGAGACTAGGCTCTGGTCCCAGTCTCTCTCTGCATGTCTGTCCACGTGGGCAGGAGTTACCAAACCAGACACTGTTGCAAAATCTAGTTTCCACAACTTAATAAAACGATAGCATGACTCTGTTTTTGTTTGGGTTATTCTTAGATTCCTTTTTGCTTCTGCAGTATTCAGTGTTTATTGCTTTACAATTGTTTAAGTTCTCTCTTACGACAGGAAGTGGCGTATCTGGTTACTCCAAAAATACCCGGAGCAGAGGCAGTTTTTCCCTACTGTTTAGGAAGAACAAAGGGTATCATATGCTGATCGTGTAATTGCTTCGTAAATAAACTTTGGCGACCAACATGACCCTTTGGGGAGGGAAAGCCGAAAGGATGATGCGATAAAAGAGAGCCGTAACACGACAACAATAGATTTAACAACGTGTTTGAATTGAAATTGTAGACTGAAGAGTAAATTCTTTGGGTAGAACGCCTGTGGATATTTTTGAGTTGTGCTCTGCGTTGACGTTTGTCTTGTGGTTTAAAAATAAAACTGATGAATGACGGAGGAAAGTGTGTGTGGCAGATGTACAGGGCAGACAGGATGTTCATTGGGAATGCTGTGTGGTGACCTTATGGACGTGTCGTAAAAGAGCAGTGATGTTTGTCTCTGAAATATAGAACGGACTGAGCCTGGTTGCCTCTAACTCCCTCTGAAGGTGGAGCTTATCATGAAATACTAAATGTCGCGTGAATGTGACCCAGATTGGTGGGTTGAATGGCTTTATAAACTTTTTTGGTGAGATTCTATCAGCATGCCACATCTTGACTTCGTAACATGTTCCCTACTTTACAAGAGTTCTCATGAAGTCAATCTCCTCTTGATTTGGATGAATGCTTGGACTCAATTTGATGTTGGTAAAAAAAAAAAAATCACACTTCATCGTTAGGGGTGTTAGACATCTTTCTATCAGGTTTGGGGTCAAAACGAATTCACCTCGACAAAGACCCAGGTTCAAAGAAAAGTAACCACCAAGTGATGCTGCCACCACCATGTTTCACGGTAGGACGTATGCACGTTTTGTGACGCCCAGTGCTGATTTGTGCTAACCGTACATTTTGGAGTTGATGCCTAAAAGTTCTAGTTTTTATCCTTCAGACCAACACATTCTCTCAGGAGGATCTGATAGTTTATCCAGACTTTGATGTTTCGTTTGAAAGGAAAGACATCTATTCTGCAACTCTAAGTTGAGACAATTTTAGAATACAGCAGATTTTTTTTTTTGTTTTTTATGTAGAATTCAGTTAAATTCAAAAATACATTATCACTCCCAGAGGGAAGTTCAATGTCATTCTAACTCAAAATTTAAAAATATGTTGTAGATATTTCTGTCCTACAACTGTTCCCTTCTGTACGAAGGGATAATATCTATTATAATATCTAAGCAGTCTGTATTACTGCAAATCTTTAGAAGTCTCTGACTGAAAATACTCTGTTGTCGTATCATAGTTTGAGGAAGAGGATGCTCTGTAATGTTCTTCATTTCATGAAGAATCCTTTGCACTTTAATCTCCAGAGGTACCAGAACATCCAGCTTCATGATCAATGGAAGAAATGGCCTGAACTTCCTTTATCTCCTGTCCTTCCCCGCTCTGGATCCATGATTAGCTCCTGTGATGCAGCTGGGAGCAGCTGCAAACTGTCTTGTTGCTATGGTTATGCATCATAACAAAGGCCCCCAAAATAAAAAAAAAAGTATTGGAAAAAATCCTTCTAGCTGTAGAACATCCAAAACCAGAGAGAATGGTTGTCCAAAATAGTTATCTTTGTTCCAGAAACAGAAGAAAACAACCAGATCTATTTGGAAATGACTACAGCTCCTTCAATGTTGCTATCATCTCCTAACCACTTTCCTTCTTGTGTTGTCATTGGGTTTATAAAAAAAGTGATTTTTTTGTGTGACCTTGGCCCATGTTCACTCAGTGTATAATTAGATAAAAAAATATCTGGTTTTGATACTATTACTGGTATCACAACCAGCAATACTGGTGTCAATTATTCCACATTTTCCTGACACTTATTTTTCCTTACCATGTCGTTTCCAATTTAATATGTGGTGCTAAACTAAATACATATACCCTTATACCATTATTATTAATCATCATAACATTATTTCAGTCCTTTATTTGATTGTTTATTCAATGTTGTATGACTCTGTGTTTTATGCCTTGCTGCTGAAATGTGCTATACAAATAAAATTTGATTGATTGATTGATTATTTCTGGTTCTTCAAATCCAGAACAAACTGACAGCACATCCGAACTTGAGAAGAATAAAAGTAGTTTTAGCAAAGTATTATTTCTAGAGTCTGCACATCAGATTTAACTTTAAAGTGTAATTGTACAGGATCTGTTTCCAAATTACAACTCAGAAACGTGTGGGAAGTATTTATCATGTTCTCAGTGTAATAAGTGTCACAAACCTGCTATTTTGACAGGGATGTGTGCCCTTTCAGGAACCACCGTCTATCAAACGCTTTCAAATTATTCCCCATGATGTGCTTGGTAAGAGAGATGCAATGGACAGAATAGTGGATGGAAGTTTAACCAATTGTGACATAAACAGTATCGCATACAATCAACATTTTATTCACTATCAAGGCTAGAGAAGTAATTATGCGTTTTCAACAGAAGAACAACCCAGCCAAACATTTAAATCATAAGAAAATGAGCCGCGTGCTGAGCTGAGATGCTCAGGGTGTGTCCCTTCAGGAAGTTACCGTCACCTCACTTCCTTGATGTGAAATAAATGCACAATATAAATTACGTTTAATCAGCATTTTTTTATATGGTTTTTAGTTATGTAAGCGGTAAAATATGGACAATATGGGCATTAATGCATTCAATATTTTTTTTTTTTACAATATTTGAAAGTCATCAACACCTCTCTCGTGTTGTGCATAATCCGGTGCATACGCTGAGGCGATAATGAGCCGCGTGCTACTGTTTCTTTTAACGGGTTCAAGAATAAAGAAAAGCGAGGCAAAGCCGGGCATTATCAGACGCGTGCTCGGATACAAATAAAACCGAGGAAATCCTGCTTTGCATATGTCAGGAAAATGTTCTCTAGGAGAACAGGGTTTTACTTTTTTGCTTTTTTTGCGTCGGGTGAAAGGAGGGCTGGAGGTGGGTGTTCCTCCCTGTCCCCTCCTCCTCACCCAGATAAAAAAAAAAAAAAAAAAAAAAAAATGACCTGCCCCTTTTCCATTCCCATGGATCGAATTACGGGAGACTCCATCTCCGAGACATCTGTTCCGCTATTAACAACAGAGCGCGTCTCCGCGTCCCCCCTGCGATTGATCCCGTCTCCCGTTGTGTCGTGGCCCCTGGTCCTGCCCTCTACCCCCCGAAACTGTGCGCTCTGCGTTATTTGCGCTCATTATGAGGAGCCACCGTGCATGTGCCCTCCACGCTTTCCGGCGGCTTTAGTCCCAACCAGACGGCTCCAACCCTCCCGGAGAGACGCGAAGAAGCGACGGAACGAGTTGGAGGAAGCAGCCGGTGGCCCCGAGCCGCACATTTGTTTTTGTTGTTCGTGCGCTCCGCAGGCTGCTGGCTGTGTGGCTTCGCATCCTCGGACGATCGAAACGAGCATCGACGTATTTAATGAGTGAACAAAGCTGAGCCTCGGCATCCCCGGACTGTTTCTGGTTTCTTCGTTAGCTTTCTTTTTTATTTGTTTTGGACACCATGGAGTCTGTGGAGAAGGAGTGCGGAGCGCTGGGTGGATTATTCCAGGCCATCGTGAACGACATGAAGGTAACACACAGACATTCAGCTAGTCTGGGGGGTTTTGATCTGACCTTTGTGGCTGCTCGGTGGCTAAGCAGACGCATATATTTTTTTACTGCCTTTGTCTGTTTCACCGGGTCCTCCCCCACATCCCACACGGAACACCGCGGCAGGACAGGCTGAGAGATGAAACATGTTTCCCTTTGTGTTATTTGCATAGTGTTCAGCAGGTCCGTCAGGCAAGTGGTTGCCACAACAGTCAAGCCGGCGTACCAACCTGTTTACCAAACACAAACTGCTCGGATGAAAGCATAATTCTGCCGTATGTCAAAGAAAAGCCTACTGGAGTTGCTCCAGTGGACCTGACACACATCCAAAGAGTTCTTATATTCTTCTGGGTCATATAAGTAAGGCAGAAGATGCACACATCATTTTCAGTTATCACAACTCGAGGATGGTAGTGTGACATTTGACCCCAGACAATTGCTCCCTCTTTATCCTAATCTGGGAAGGACACTGAAAGGAAATAACAGTTTCATCACCTCATCCTCTTGAGCAGAAACAGGCTTGAGAGGTTATTGATTGTGCTTCCTGATGTTTGGCCTTGTGCCAGTAAATCACTACCTTCAAAAGATGTTGCTTAGCTGCCAAGGCAAAAACCTTTGACCTCAAAATGTTGAACTGACTCATCTGGCAGATAACGTGTAATAAACAAGTTCTCATCTTTTTAGTGATATTAGCAGGACTTACTGAGATGCAAGTGTGTGTGTGTGTGTGTGCTGGGGGATGGGGGAAGGAATCAAGGAAGTTGTACCAGGGTGGTCTGTTGTTGTTCATGACAACAGATGGAAAGTGTGAACATATCCATCAGGCCTGCAGGCAGCTCCCTGCCTTCTCATTGTCTAGGACCCACATGGTGCTTGCAAACCGCTCAGCACTGCAAACGAACGAAGCATCAAGTTGTGCGTTCTGCCTCAGTGGTGTGTTTCTTATTGATCCAAAGCTCAAGGGACCTTTATACCATTGGGCCAGGCTATTTTCCAGAGACGATCGTTCATCAGGCTCAGATTAAATCAGCCTTCAGCTATTGGCTGCTCAGATTTAGTTTCCTACATTTCTCTTTTGTGCGGTGTGGTGCTTCTGTTAGGACCAGAGAGATGCTAGCTCTCAGATAGAGGCAGTCTGTGTATTGATAAGCAGCACAGATGAATGAGGCTGAAGCCCTTAGTCAGCACAGTATCGCTGACCGGTGTCTGAGAAAAAGGTCTGACCTCACTGCACCGCTGTGAGCTGGGCAATAGAGGCACGCTCTACCAATCATTGTTCTCTCCTTCATAGTGAACAATGACGAGGCACTGAGTAATCTTATTTACATGAATCTCATGCAGTTCACTTGGACAAACTCAAGACAACCTGTGCCTCACGTGTACTGAACTTTACAGACTTGGAGGGATAGCAGTTAATGTCTTACCTTTACTAAGCAACTCTCTTGGCGTCTTTGTCAAACATAAATTCAGATTAGTTTGTCCTGGAGCCTGAAGCTAATGGCGGTTCAAAGGGAGCCAAGACCAACGTAGACTTATATTGTCTCAAAAAAACCCTCCAGACTAAAACATCATAATGGTTTATAAGAAAATGATCCCATAAGCCTTTAAACAGGTGGATGCATTGGACGGTTATTTATAAAGATGCCAATGATTATTTACATAGTAGGTGGAGGTAGATGTTTGTATGACATGGATTTCCATGTGTTGAAAGATGTGAAACATTTATGGTTAGTCTAGCTGCCTCATAGTAAAGTAAAACAATATCAAATTCAATAGAGAAGGGTTCACTTAAACTGCTGTGTTACTTTAGTAACTACATGACATGTAAAACTGTCATGGAGTTAGTTCGACAGAAAGCAGTTTTAAAGAAAACAATGTTCTCTTCACATAGAAAGATCAACTCTAACCTGCTCCAACCTAAGTAATGATGGATTCTGGGTAAATTACCAGGGCTCTAACAATACATGCAGTTAATGAAAAGAGCATATTAACGAGTTCTCAAGCAAGACACTAGACTATACATCTTTTTTGGGTTTTTGCAAATCAAGGTTATAAATGGTGCTTTGAGGAATCTGTAATCAGTGTTTAAAAAATATATATATTTTATATCTGTCCACACTTTTCAAATGTGGCACTAATGCCCAAAGACATAAACTACATTTAACAACTATCCTTTTAAGTCTCTTAAGTTCAGCATACAAATGAAGGTTATCTGAAACCAGGTGAACTGCATGAACATCATGCAAATAAAGACACTTGCTGCTCGATCGTTGTTCACACTGAAGAGTGTTGGGCTGCTAAAAGTTCAGCTAAAGCTGGTTGAAAAGGCATTAACAGTGTTTTACTCAGTTCAACGGAACACATTCCACATAGGCATTGAAAAATGTTTTCCTTAAAAATGTTAAATAGCTTTTTAGTCGACTACATTTACATTAGATTGAGTAAAATGTTGTAGGACTTAATCATCTAAAACCAAAGTAAATCTAAAATGACAACAGGTGTGCTGTCAGAATCGGTATCGACTTAAAAATCCTTAACCTTCCCTCTAATATTTGTGGTACGACCGGCCCCTGTTGGTTATATAACAGTCTGACGAAGCTAAAAGGGAAAGAAATAAAAGAGGAGTGGGAGGTGAGGGAACAGTTGGTGAAAGGTTGAAGTGATGACAGCGGTGACTCATCTGAATTAGAACACCAATTCGATCAGATCCGAGTGGCACATTTTGATTACAGGCCTCTGCATGTTCCGGAGTGAAAGCTTTTGATTTTGTCCTTGAGGATCAAGGATAACGCTTTTACCCTCACCCTTCAGTGAAAGATGAGGGGAGGTGCAGCCTCTTTCTCTTCATCTAATGTATACCTTTCCATCCACTTCCCTGAAGTCATTGGGATGTGAATGAACATAATAATAATAATAATAATAAAAAAACATCAATGCCCTCCGGATGTCTTCGCCCAAGTCTTTAACTCTGGTTTCTCGGCTGTTTTGGCAGCGCGTACCTCCTGCCCCTGGGAGCCACAAACCTTACAAACTAATTAGGCACCTGTTGAAGCTAAGCATGAACAGAAAGCTTAGAAGGCGTCCAGGGAAGTTTTATTTTATTTTTTTATGTTTTTCGAAGAGGATAACTCCTAAATCACTGTCATAGGGAAATCCAAGGAAAGCTGGGAGTTAACCTCTGTCACTGCCAGAACAGAGGTTACACCAGAAACGATGAGGAGCGAGACACTTCCCAGATTGCCTCTTGGCTATATATAGTCAGAACGTGTAACCCCGGTTTTTTGGCCCATCTCCATTAAAGAGGCACACAGGGGTTATGCCTTTCCTCTCTTTACTCCAGGGCTCAAGCTATTGCTTTAATGGGATCTAGCCTTGAATGTGTTTTATGTTTGGCTTCTGCACTTCTAGCTCAAGGCAGAGTGTGATTATCCAGAGGTAAATCTAATCCAGATTTTTCAAAGACAAGTCCATCCTGCCAGGACGTAGAAAGCGATATGAAGAGTTTCAACGTGAACTCATCGTGTAAGAAGACGAGACGTATTGCCGAAGCTTTTGAAGACAAACCAGAAAGTTCGGGTTGTATTTCAGCTTGTTTCGAGCTCTGTGGGAAGGAGCCACGCTCTCTGACTTCTCGCAGCCTTTCGCAGATTTAAATCTACCCTGTTGTCCGTTTAAATGAACGTTTTGTCACGTCGCTCCAGACTTTCCCCCTTTGATGGAACATTATGTCTTAATAAAATCCCAACACATGCTTACTGTGTGTGTTTAACAGAGTGTGCTCTTGCACTGTAACGTCCTTGCTCAGGTACTGGCAAACTTTTCCATTTTGCTTTCTCACCAGAGCTCCTACCCCGTGTGGGAAGATTTCAGTGCCAAGGCTACAAAGCTGCACTCTCAACTCAGGTGAGACGTTGGTCTGGATGAACAGTAACCCTCAGTGGTGAAAACTCTTATGCAATGTTTACAGACTCTCTGTGCAATCGGAGTGCGGTGAACATGTGTCGTTGTGTTTACAGGACCACTATTCTGGCAGCTGTGGCCTTTTTAGATGCCTTTCAGAAGGTGGCAGACGTGGCTACCAACTCTAGAGGTAAGGGCTCAGTTCATACCTATGTCTTATTGCACCAGAGAGAGTTTTGGGTGGGGATCTGAAAAGAAAAAGAAAACAATTACAATATTGATGAACATTGCAAAAACAAATTTGCTTGTAAATATATTGCAATTTCCTCCATCTACTATTTTTTGTTATTATGATATCCTTAATATTGATATTGAAATAACTGCAATTTTATATATTGTGCAGCTCTACATTCACTCTGATTAAATGATGGGTTGAGATCATAAGGTGTTACACATCAGTTTTTGTGTTTTCTTACTTACTGAAGAAAGATTTCATGTCACCATGAGCTCATTTTATTGGGATTTCTGGAAAGCAAACAAGCTAATTAGACGTAGCCTGTCGTATCTGATTCATCATCTGATTAGGCGGATCAGCTGATCATGATATTTTTAAATACAAGACCGTGAAAGGACAGGAACTTCTTACCATTCCACCATCTTTAGTGCAGCTCAGTGAACTGGTATGAACTTTTAGAGTTTGAGATGTTTTAAACCGGTAAATTCGCTAAATTACGCAGACTCTTGTTCCACTACGCCGACAGATTTACCCTCTCAACAAACTCAAAGTAATGTGACGTTCTCCTGCTACATGCAAGGAAACTGTTATTGATAATGTCTGTACTTTAACTATCTTACCTAATTAGAAAAAAAACAAAAAACAAGTTCAAGTCCTTTGTTCACTCACCAATAATGTTGTGGTGGACATGGAGTATTCCTTTTGTTAACAGTGACAAACTCTCAGTAGTATGTGCAGGACGACTTTTAATTCACTGCTGCCACATGGTTAAGATTGAAGAAGCTGCTCTCGTGTTCTCATTATGCCTCACTTAAAAAGTGCAGGGGCTTTCTCATGGTTCTGAAGGTAAACTCATGTCTTGAGCAGCTAGCTGAAGTACAAGGCTGACCATAGCTTGTTAACTCTCTGTGTAAACGCCATGTATTGATTATTCACCTACTAGTACATTTTAATGTGGTTCCTGTTAATTATAGCCTGACCACTGCCTTCCTGTGCAACTCTGCTTGATTAAAATCTTGCTCAGACAGTCTGGGCTTTCTCCCACTGACTTGGATTTCTCTTGTAGAATTTCTTTCGGGCCAATCAGCAAACAGAAGGAGAAGTTGTGAAAGATGACGTTGATTTTCTGCGCTGGTTTAGATTTGCAGCCTGCCTGTAGTTTTAGCAGTGGCAGCAGCTGGAGGAAATGAAAGAAGCTGTTAGGTCCATGTTGGTTACTCTTCCAAATATTGAATTAATATTGAGAGTCGCCTTGTTCGGTTAGCTTCATAGCTATGAACTGGTGCGCTACACACGTCTCGTGTAAATCTTGGTGATTCGGCCACATTTGCTTCATCCAGATCCTTCGGATCGTCTGGACAAAGCAAATGGCATATGTTTTACCTGATGCATTCAAAAAATATCTTTGATTTTTTTTCTGCTTCTACATTTTTTAATTAACTGGCATATAATACGAGACCTTTTATATAAAAAAATATTCATATTTGTTGCAGTATGGCGTTATGTTTTCACCATTAAAACCACCAATAGAGAATATTGTGGAAAAAATGTACTATGTTTTCTTTTGTTTTGAATTTTTAACTTGAATTTACTAATTTAAATTATGAGATTAAGATAAAAACAGTTTCTATGTTTAATGAAATCTGGACCTAGAGGACCAGGCTTATTAAGCATGTGATGATCTATCATCTATCTTTTTTTTTTATGATATGTGCTAGAAAACATTAACTAGCAGACTATTCGGTTGATTTAAAAAATTCTACACGTCTTCAGATAAATCAGACAATGTTTTTTCACAACAAAATGTGGCTGTTAGGAATGGAAGAAAAAAAAAACACATCATAAAAAGATAATAAATCTGGGCGCATTTCCTTTATTTTGTTAAAATAAAGGAAAAGGAAAAAGGAAATCCCTTTTCAACCCAGAATAGCATATATAAATCTCTCTCCGAGGTAATTCTGCAGTCAGTAACATAATCACCAATTAAGTTTGTGGAGCAAAAGAAACGACTTCAAATTCCTGGAAGGAACAGAACCACTAATGCCTATCAGTGCAGCTGATATAAAATGACTGAGGCTACACCACCAACAGGGATGTGAGGTGGAGGATAGTCATGGACTCATCCAGCGGTTATTAAAAAAAAAAAATCCTCCGTCTTTACCCTGAGCCAATACCTAGGATTGGATCAACACTGAGACAATTTCTTCACTCCTTAAAGCAAAGCGAAGGCTTAAAGCTGACAAGCCATTACATTTCTTTGAGCTGCACAGTTTCTATATGCAATGTTAAACATAGGTCTATGTGAACTATAGTTCAATATTAAAAAGTATAGTTACTTAGTTTTTTTTCCACATTTATACACATGGTAGCCTTTTAGTGCGACATGCTCAAAAGCCTCTAATCACTGTCTTATTATGCTAAGAAGAAATAAGTGGAAAGCAGCTACAAGTGGGGAGAAGCAGCTCAAAGAAATAAAAAAAAAAAGAACTTATTGCTTTTCAGTCGTCTGCTTTGTCACCCTGCTCGTAACGGCAGAGAGGCTGGCTAGAAGGACGCTGATTGACACAGATTTCTTTGGACCTGATCGTCGAGAGCAGTATGTAGGTCAAAAAAAAAAAAATCCCACTAACCCGCATGAGCGTGCAAAGGCTTTTGACGTTCTCCCAAGCACAATCACGTGGGGGTGGATGCAGGCACACACACACACACACACACACACACACACACGTATGTTCAGAGTGTGACAGCTGGTAGCCGGCCACCTGACCCCACAGGTCACATACCAGTGCGCTTTTAAATGCTTTGTGGCAGCACCAGCCTGTCTTTACCAGTCGCTACCATAAAGGGATCTCAGCAACACTATTTCCATTTCCACACTGTCACAGCCATTGATCCCATATACCCTCTAGTAGCTCTTACCTTTATTAACTTGGTTATCTTACTAAACAATTACTGAAGAGGAAGTGGAAGTGTTCTGCAGGGCGGAGCGAGGCAGACTTGGCTTAACCAGTCCGTAGTGTGCTCCAGTAAAAATGGGGGTTCGGGCCACTGCATAGGCCGAGACTTCAAAGGAGAAATGAAGGCCAGACAGCCGAATGATAGATGGCCCAAAGAGAGATGAGAGAGATGAGCAAACTGAGTTTCGCAGCTGGAGATGCATAACATCCCTGTAAGTGTGTCACTCATACACCCACTCACTCCTCTGCTCCTCCACGAGGAACATTAACTGAAGGATTAATGTCATCCTTCTTAGGCCACGGACTATATGAGCGACGAGAGACTTTCAGAGCAATTAAAAGAGAAACTAATGAAACATGGCTGACGCTCAAACAGAGCAAACGGTTTTTCTAAAAGGAAGACGCTGATTTTTTTTTTTTTTTGTTATAACAACAGTGAGTTTTAGATTTGTTTGCCGGTGCGCAATAATAGAAAGTAACATGACAATGCGATAATATTGTTGAATATTATATCGGTTACAACCCATTCACATTTCACTCGCACCACTACTCTCTCTTTTCAATCTTCACAGTGGTGTTATCTGTCGATGTAAGATCTTGGTGGCTGCAATCTATATCAGATATGGGCATAAAGAACCATGAATGTCGATGCCAGACATATTATTTACATGTAGAGTTTAAATGTTATGGTACCAGGAATATTTTAGGATACTACATATTGCTTCCTTTGCTGTTAGGATTCTGCACACATTGATAGTGAGATGAGGACTGTAATTCAGTATGTTTTGTAGCTGTAAATTGCATATTCTGTATATTAATCAATGAGACACTCCATATGAATCTGTCTTTTATGAGTTTTCAGAATCAGCATTAGTCGCTTCTCATAAGATCCAAGTCATTAAAGAAAATACATTTATCAACATCAAGTCTTAGTCATATTAGCATATTTATGCATGTTTTAACTGTGGCTTAAGGCTTCTTGAAAGTCCAGTGCAGGTAGTTGTGTGGAAGCGTGCAACAAATTAGCATGATATTTTTCAAGACACTAAACGGTAACAAAAAAAAAAAGAGTTAATCTTAAATTAACTTTGAAATGCTCAGCTGTTTTCCTGCAGTTGCATGCTGTTCTAAGTTGTTACAACTTTTCAACTAGGCCATTTTTTTTTTTTTTTCTTTTTGGCATCTGAATTTGCCAAGTGGACATGTGAGTAAACCAGAAGCAGCATGGTCTATGGCTTATGTCCGTTGCATGAAATGTGTTGGCTTGTGGAAAAAGTTGTATTTTTGTGCTACATTGAAAATAATTCTTTTGACCCACTTTGTTACCTTGGAAATAAAGCTGAATTTAGTTGACTTAAACATCTAAAACCTCAGACGTTGATGGAATCTGAACTTTGACATAGAAAATAGTGTGCATAGCGTGAAGATGACACGCCCAGGTGAAACATGGCAGTGGAAGCATCATGCTTCCAGGACAGGAAAAACAAAAAAAAAATGCTAGAATTGTCATTTTAACATGCTAAAAAAAAAAGTAGAACTCAAAATCATCTGCACTATGTTGCAATCCATTTGCAACACCTTGCAAATATTTTATTGTTTTTACATGGAAGAAGGTGTTCTGGCCAGATAAGAAAAAAGCAAATAAACAAACAAACAAACAAACAAACAAACAAACAAACAAACAAACAAACAAACAAAAAAACATTTCATGCTACCTAAACAAAAAAACGTGTGGAAGAAAAATAAATGTCAATGTTATTGCTTCTTCTTGCAACAACAAAAGAAAAACAAGCAATTTGGCACTGCTACTTATTTGCAAAGTTTCTGCTAATTATTTAGAATTTGGAGACACCAGATATGGATGACTTGCAAAATGTCTCATGTGGTTTTATAATTTATCTCAACCATTCAAATTTTATTGTGAACACTACAAAATCTTTTACAGTGCTACAGAAGTTTTACATGGGCGCCAGTACATGCATTTTTAATGCTAATTATTATTTCATTATTATTTGTTTTTAATATACGGAATGTGCAATTTAAAGATTAATAGTTTACTCGCATCGCTTCTTTTAAAAACCCCCCAGTAGGTTAAGTGATTACAATGTGCTTACTGACAATTTTTCTCCCAATTTTAAAAATGGTTGATCTTTCAGTACACACTGTGCACTTTTATGCTCTCTGAACCAGTCTGCCATTTTAGCTGCATTGCTCCTGTGGGAGCCGTTTTCTTCTTTGCATGATCCAAACTCTGTAATTAATTTGGCAGCAGGAATGTCGATATTCACCAAAACTAGCCTGCGCTGCTCAAGAGTAATCCTTAAGTATCTGCCTGCTTGTTCCATGACCGCAGTTTGACGGCTTTGACCTTTTGACTGCTGTTACATTGTTGTAAAATGTTCTTAAAAAAACACCCTTGCCACAATGTTCTCGTCTTCACAGTTTAGCCCTGACAGCTGTTCAACAACTTAAAGTTGCTTGCACACCATTTTCTGTTTTCTGTCTGTGTGGCTCTTTTTCTTTGGCCTCTGCATGTGTGTGTGTGTGTGTGTGTGTGTGTGTGTGTGAGCGCGCTGCTTTTTTTGTCCGTGGGTCTGTCTGCCTGCCTGCGGTGATCTTATTTGTCCCGGTGTCTCCCATAAAGCCATATAGGGCTGAACGCACCAGGGGGGAGTCTTGCCCTCGGCTATGAACTGCTAGCCGCCATCGCTGTCACCCTGATCCCCGTACTTGTGTTGGGGGACGGGTTGCAGCTGCTGACACAGCTGGAGGTTTCATCGCATTCTCCTGCCGCCTGCTTTAATCCACCTTTAACATGCTCGCCCCTTCACCCCTTTAACTCTCGCATTCTCAAAACTGTGCACATTTCCCTGCTCGTCCGTGCCAAGGCAGGCAACACTTCCCCTCATTCAGTACTTCCCGATTGATCCAGGGAGAGAGGTCAGGGAATAAGAACGGATTTTATGATTTCCTGTCCTAACTTTTGGTACTGTCTTTCACTGTGAGGGCAGATTTGCTTTAATATAAAACCTGTGAAAACTATATTAGGTTTCAGATCCTCCAGATGGTGACTCTTTCCACATATAGAAACTCCCGTTGTCTGTACTTCTGTTTGGGTTTCCTCTCGCTTGTGTTGTGAGTTTTAAGAGTTTATAACTACGGTCAGGGCTCTGGCGTCAGCGTCTGTGTTTTATGGAGCAGCTGTATGAGTTGGCTGCCTGTGCATTTTGGCTCTGGGTTTGACAGTTTCTCCACGCCATGTTGATGGATCTTTGTCTGAAGGCACGTCTGAATCTGCAAGACTAGAAGCCCTCATCTGTGTTCAATAAGGGTTCGTAATTGCTAAAACTATATTAGCAGGGTGTATTTAGAGAATTTAAAGCTTATGGAGACACATGTTTCATGTTTCGACACCTTTCTTTTTTTTTTTTTTTTTTTGGAAGTTTGAGGCCCATTTTGCTTCTTAAAGGGCAAATAACATATTTAAGAGGCGCAAAACCAGTGGTTTCGTTTGAGACACATGTTGAAAGATAAATCATAGTCATTCTTCACACTGTTTTTCAAAGCAGATAAATAATAAAAAAAAAAAAAAAACTTCTTGACATATTGACCAAATTTGTCAAAACGTCAACAATTCCACCAGGGAATGTAATCATATGAGCACAACTGGGTTTCTATTTACTAAATGTCAGAAAATCTAGCAAGAAAATGATTTATTGCTTATTTTTTATAACTTTCTTTGAATTAAAATGTTTAGACACAGAATGATTACTATCTCCTTAAATAATGAAGGAAAGTCCAGATGATGATGTCATGAATTTGGAAACTTTTGATAGGTTAATTCGAGTTAATTAGATGCACACCTGTGTTTAGGCCACACCTGGAACACACTCCATTTTTCTTTGAAGTTAATGGTCAAATCAGCCAATTTATTTATTTCAAACAGACAAAAAGAAAAACAGAAAAAGAAAGTGAAACAAATCATCATGCCCACTGACATACAATTTTACACACTGAATGACACTTAAACCTCACTTTCTCATCCTTCATTTTTAGTATCAACAATAGCATTTTCGGTCTTTGAGACAGCCATCCTATTCAACATATTTCCCAATAAGCTTCTTTTTGAACAGCTTCTTAAGCTGGTTTATATTTGTACTTTATCTGATCTCATCATTTAATCCATTCCATAAAACTACCCCACAGTCTGATGTACAAAAACTCCTTTTGGAAGAAAACCATGGAGTTGCACAAGTCTGGTTGATCTTTGGAAGCAATTTTCAGATGGTTGAAGGTGCTACATTCATCTGTTGAAACAATTATAGACGTGATGGGAATATCCAATCAACTTACCACTGAAGAAGGAGACAGGTTCTGAGTCTGAGATGAATGTGTTTTGGTTCAGAATGTGCAGAACAAAAGCCAAATAACTTTTGGAAATGCTGAATGAAGTGGTAAGTCATTATCCGCAGTGAAACATGTCCTGCGTCCACATGTGCTGAACGGCCTTTCAGAAAGGAAGGAGCGTTTACTTCAAAGGAAACATAAAAGAGCCAGATTGCAGTTTGCACAATCAGAGGGACAAAGATTTATTTATTTATTTTTTTTTAATCTTAGGGACGTATCCTGTGGTCTGATGAAACTAAAGTGGAACTGTTAGACTATATGGGTCTCTGTTACATGTAGAGGAAAAACTGGGTGCTTGTACCATCCTAACTGTTGAGCATGGGAGTGGCAGCATCATTCTGCTGGGTTGTTTTGCTGCAGGAGAAACTGGCACCCTTTGTTCATTCAGGAGGAATGGGCCAGAACTCCAACAAAACACTAATGTGAATGTGTCTTCCTGAGAGGAAAAAGTTACAAAACGACGTACTCCAGTTAATGTTGTGTATTATTATGTATTGCTTTTGCTGCTGTAACTGTTGTACTTCTGTTTCACTTTTCAGCTTTTCAGCATTTTCCATTTTCATTTGTGGTTGAATAAAATAAACTGAAGTAAACCTGGGAGACTAAGGTTAATGGCCTGTGACTGCATACCATACACACTTCATTTTTTTTTTTTTTTTAAAGAGGTGAGCCATGATGGGTTGGGGGGGTAGTTGACCTGGATGGGGGTTGTGGTTGGTTGCCCTGGGATTTCCACAGCTCTGGGTATCCAGGGTAGGCAGAGGCGTCGAGCTAATCCTCTTAGCCCCACTCAGTAATACACAGACAGAGACTGCCTTCACTTGCTTTCCACATCAGCCAGCTCCAGCTTTAAAAATTCACACTCTTGGATCATTGACCAGGCTGCTGTGCTCTGCAAGTTTGTCCTTCCTAATAAAACGCTCTGTTCTGAGCACCTGCACAGCAAAGCCCACAGAGTACACTCACATAGACCTACAGCATGTATTTTTATCTTCAAAAGCACTTTACTTTTACTTCCATTCATTTTTTTTGTTTGTTTAACCTAACCCTAAACTCAGGTCACGCAATACTCCTGAACCTAACCCCTAACCTAACAACAGCAGGTCTTTTATGGGGCCTGGGCTTTGGGCCCCATAAGATGCAGTGGATCCTCACAACATAGTGTTTGTTGGAAAAATGTCCCTCACACGGTGGGAAATGATAACGCACACACGCCATAACAGAAACATACATCCACATAAACACAGACAGGATGTTCCTGGGCCATTGCAAACCTTCGCCAGCTTCCTCTGCCTCCTCTCTCTCTCTGGTACAGTGGAGGTATGCTTGTAGATCAGTGTGTCAGCGAAGCCATAATCTGCTTGGCTGCTGCACTTCTCTGGGTTGGCAGATGGAGCGGATATCCCTACCCGCCATCTGGACACCCTGGCATGGAAGAGATGTGGTCGTGGCCTCGCGCTGAGCAAGATCAGGGGATTACTGCTTCCCCCTCTATCCAAGCTATTTGTACAGGCTTGTCAAATAATGAGCACACCCTTGTGATCAGCAGCAGAACAATCATCAAGCCAGCTTTTTCTTGTCCAAGCTTGATACGAGCTTATTCTGTAATCTCAGAACCAGAACCAGGGGTTAAAGTCTGGAGTTATTGGTTGAAATTGTCTGATAAGATTATAGATCTTGAGAGTTTTGGATTATTTTCATTATGTGAGATAGAGAAGTTGAAATGTTATGGCCAATGTCAGGGCTGCTCTGGTCATATGCTGCTTTAACAGGTAATCCCCATCCATCTTCCTTCCTCCGTTTTCCGAAGGTATACCCACAGCATGATGCAGCCACCACTCTACTTTACTACAGGGAGGATGCTCATTTTTGTTTTTGTCTTATTAAAAGACTTTCTTCCAATTGGAGATACTTTTTTTGGAGTGGACAATAAGAGTGCTACAATAATAATGTGTGTTTTCAGGCTAAAGACAGTGCAGTGTGGCACTTCAGCAAATGTCCAGAGATCAAAAACAAACTCAGGACAACCATGACTATAGCTTCTGCACACAGTGTGCCTGCGTTATAAACTAATCCTGCTATGGTATCATAGCAATATTGATCAATATTTAGGGTGCGATGATTGCGAGTTTCATCTCAGAGTAACTCCATGCTGAAGAGGGAGGTGGACGTAATTACATTACTTTACTGTATGTTTAGCCAAACCGTTTCAGTGCCACTGACAGACTGCGGGCAGATTGTTTTTAGCTGAGAACAGTATGATTACGAGGGCTATAAAGCAGTGCAGCTTGAGTCATCACGTTGAACTGACTCACAAGTTTACCTTTGTAAGGGGGTTTCTCTCTCTCCCTCAAAGATTTAACTGATCCATTACCGTTAGATTTAAACATCCCCCACAAGGCAAGAGATGTCGTCAACCCACTGCGGATTGCTTCCATTAACTGAGCGTTCGCTTGTTCTCTTGCTCTTTTTCCTGTTTCCTTTTCTTTCTTTTTTTTTTTTTGTCATGTCCAATAAAATGCACATCTGGACAAGGGTTAACAAGTATTTTTAGCAGCATTTACGTTGCAGAACAGGAAGCTCCTCCAGCAGGGAAAAAACATCTCTGTTCTTCTCCTGTGCCTATTGAATCACGTCCTAATGCACACCAGACCATCAGCACTCACCAGGGGCTGTCTGTGGGTGTTTCTGGCTGAGAGGTGAAGCTTGTTGTGCTTCTTGTCTGGCCAGGCAACAATGGGATGACTGTGTGTGTGTGTGTGTTTGACGGTGTTTGCGTGAGGGACACTAAAACAATCGATCCTGAGACCACTTCCTCTGCGTCCTCGTTGTATTGTTGTTGATTAGAAGAAACATTCCACAGTTTGAGTAAGGATGCGACACAAAAAGCTTAGAATGAGTGTCTGAGTTTGGCTACAGACACTAATGACAAGCGCGTCTATTTAAACACTCGATTGAAAATATGTTGAGCCTCTGAAATGTTGGGACGGATTTTCTTTCCACTGCGATGGAAGCTAAGATTTCGTGAATCAGCAGATGCACAAAATACAGAAAAGTTTCTGCTTAATAGTAATCTGTCATTACTCTCCATTTGAAGTCTGAAGTTGAAATTTGAGTTGAAATTATAAAAATAATAGCTGGTCACAACCTGCATCCTGCATCCTAAATGTAGGAGGACAAACCAACTACGGTACGCTAACAGTTTGAATCTTCCAGATGATGAAGCTGTTCAACAACAACCCAGAACAGCAAGGGAAGCAGTTCAATGTGCCACGGCACATCAGTCCATGTTTCAGTCGTTACCATGACAACCCTGGATACGGGCTGGTATAGAAAGATGTTTGACCAGGGGCCTGACGTAGAAATCATGCATATTATGCTTAAAACCTGTTGTGGCACAAGATAGTATTATTTAACTCGAGGAGCCTGATGTTTGTTCATAATTTTAATATTTTCTTGTCTAAGCTTAAATTATGAAACTGAAATACAAAAATGTTTGTCAAAATTGTTTCATGTTTGAAAGTTAAAACAATATATGTATGCATAAAATGCTGCTAAATGTAAGAACGTGTTGATATTCTCTTACAACGCTGAACGCCGTTTTAAGACTATACTAGTGTTAACAACGTATAGGTCTCTGTAACATCAGTTCTTCTTGCTCTCCTGGTCAGTAAACCTTAAACAAAGAGCCCTAACAGGACACTTGGTAATCATCTTCCAATTGCTGGACAGTTGGTGGTTTGATCTTTCACCCTGTCACATGCTGTCCTGGGATAAGACAGTGAATGTCCCACTGCCTCCAATGCACTTAGTGGAGACTACACCGTGCTACATATGCTGTAAACATTCTCTTCTGGACGTGATGCATTCAAAACAATTAAACAGAAAAAAACAACGAAGCCAGAAACATTTATTGAAGTCCAGCTCAAATGTAGTAGGAAATGTCAACATGATGATCGCGGATTGAAGGCTCGCTTTCTTTAAAAAACTCACAAAGTTCTTCTTGAAGAACTTTTATTTGATTTTCTGAAGCCCAGTTAGGTCAAAGAAAAAAGAAAAAAAAACGACGTGTGATTATTTCAGCCAGTCAAACCAGTACAGTCGAGGATTAAAGCGAATCCTGGGTTGAATTCTTTCATTCTTTATGTCAATACTGAGTGGTTTATCAAAAGACACATGCTGTCCGTTTCTGACATCTGCAATCTATGTCCGCATGAGGCTGCCTTACCCACCGCTCATTCCAGTGGAGATCAGAGGGTATTGGTCTCTGACCAGGAGGCTCAGTGGAGGCTCTTTTATTTATGACCTGAACTCCCCCTACTGTGCAGACGCCCTGGAAACCCAGCTGCGCTTTGAAGCAAATTATTGATGATGTGGATTTATGATGATTTGTAAAGGTTTTAAAGTCAGAAGTTTCAGCCGCATGTTTGTTAAGCTCACAAAATCAAAGCAAGTGGCTCTTCCCTGTTGTGGAGTAATTTCGCCGACTTGAAGTAAAGTTTGGGTAGCACAGAAAAATCTTCGATTATCTAATTTAATTCACTTGATCTGGGACTCGGTGCGGGAGCCCTGGCAGCGCCTGTGGCACCTGCAGCAGCCGCTCCCTGACTGGTCAGATGCACCTCCGACTGGGAGCATGTACCCTCTTTCATCTTCCTCTCTCCTCCGGTTTCATCCCACAGCCCTTTTCATCCATCAGTGGCCTCCAGTGTGTCCCTGCCAGTTCACTCTCCGCTTCCCTTAAAAAGGAGGAGGTGGGGTGGGGGTGTGGGGGGTTAAAGGCAGCAAGCTTAACTGTCTGTGCCAGCCGCTGTCAGCTCCCACATCCAAGGTGCTAACGTTGGAAAGAATTTTCGTAGCTCAACGGAGTCTGTTTGAAAAGCTGGCCGAAGTGAAAAGACTTCGAATTCCTAGAAATGTTTAACACCTGGGGTTTTTTCTATGCCTCTTCTTGTGGAACAGTCTTTATTGACAGTCTGCAGAGAAAGGGGCAGCCCAGACTAATGCAATAAAGTTGTATTAAGACTTAAAATTTGGAGAAAACAGAAGTCTGTCTGCAGAAGAATCTGTCAGCTGAAGCATCAATGAAACCTGAGTTTAACACCAGGCTTTAGATGTTGGGCGAGAGAGAGGGAGATAGTTAAGCTCCCATGTTGAAGACATCAAGGAGTGAGGCCTGTGGCAGTTTAGCTCCTGGTAGTGTAACCCCCTATAAAGCAGGGCTATTAAAATGCTCCTCCTTTCACACGGTGTCTGGAGAGTTAATCAGAACCAGAGCACTGGACAGAACAGCTAAGAAAAATGCTGAGGCCACGTTGTGGAGTTTGTGGAAACTGGAGCTTGAAAGGTTCAGGTAAAATCTCACCTGTTAGGCAGAGAACCATGCAAAGATGTTCACCTTTTTGTGATAAACTAACGCAAAGTAGTGGATATTTGTGAAGTTAAAAGAAAATTTATAAATAAACACCTGAAAAGAGTGACACATTTGTGTTCCCTTTTACTCTGATGCCCCAGATAAAAATCCAAAAGCTGAAATTGCCTTCAAAAGTCATCTGGTTGTGAAAAAAAAAAAAAAAAAACTTTCTATCTGGGATAAAATCCCAGTAGGAATGCTTCATTTCTGTGTAGACCAGGATTGAGGTTTAAAGATTTGTTTTGTGTAGCTGTAAAGATTTGCTTATTTTTTAGCAACAGGTATTATTGGTTTTTCCAAAGTACCACCATATGGGGGACACATTTAAATGGATGCCACTTTTTAAATTGGCATTTGTGAATAAAAAACTGATAACTATGTTTCTTTTTTCCTACCACTTCACAATTATTTACTTTAAAATACATCAAATTTGTGGTTGTAATGTAACAAAATGTGAAAACGTTCAAGCAGCAATAATAATCCCTCATAATGGAATATGTTTTAAAATAAACACGTCATCTTTAACTTGTTCTGTAACTAAGATGACCAAAACATTCCTGATCTGAATGTGTTTATATGAAGACAAAAATAACATAAAAGAAACTTCTGAGCAAGAAAAATAAGCTTGTTTCAAGTAGATAATTAATGAATATTCGTACAAAAAGTACACTTTAGAAAAAAATGTCTTATTATAAGTGAAACAATCTGGAAGTGGAACTTGCATTTTTGTATCTATATTCCAGAAATGCTGACTTTAAAAGACTGATATCTTGCTGAAAAGTTACTTGTAAGTTATTTTTGTCTTATTTCAAGTGTACTAAGATATTTGCACAAGAAACTAGACAAAAATGCTTTGTAAGATTTTGTGTTGCATAGCAGCTCTCCTCAGTGCTCGTCTGTGTTTCGCTACATTCATGGACCGGTGGATGCATTGACCAACTCCCTAAACTCACATTTGGCTTATTAATGTCATTTTCTATCCTCACACACGTTTAACCAACTCCCAAGGGGGCCTAAAATCACCAGAGTAATAGGAAAATAAAACAAGTATCTCAAGAGGAAGTATTTGTCTTCAAAAAATAAAAAGGCAAAATAAGTTTGTTTTTTTTTGCCCTCCTTGTTATGAGCTTTTAGTGAAGCTAAGCCTCCCTCCTCGATCATATGTGTTTGCCAGGATTTCATGTAGCTACGCAGGTTGCTGTGGGAGTGAATCACTCCATCCCTGCTCATCCGGCTGAGGCCAGGGGCCAGAAAGTCTCTCGGAGACGGCCAGGAAGCCTCTGAAGCTCTCCAGGATGTAGCTGTCAGCTGATCCTCCGTTCAGGAGGGGGAGAAGGACAGGAAGAAGGCGGGAGGGAAATTGGCAGGTGTGGATAGGACGAGCGAGTGTGGGCTCTCTCTTTCCCCAGCTGACAGTAACATTGGCAAGGCTTGCTAAAGACGTATAAAAGCCCAGATTCTCTCTGTGTTTTTCTCCTGCTTTCCCTCGGCCTCCTTTGCTCCTGTAAGGACCGATCAGCTGCTCCGTCTGCTTTTGCTGAGGCAGATTTTTGGGGGAAAGCTGGGGCTGGGGACACTTTAAACTCTTTAAGAAATCACAGTGACGGGGACGTACTGTCACGCTTCTGTTAGCTAAAGATATTTAGAATATTTTACATTTTTTATTAAGTCGCAAGTAGTGAAATCAGTTGAAAGTGGGCTGCAAAAGAAGGTTTAAAATATGCCCATTTTAAACAGATGTACACAGTTCTCGTTCAAGTACGGGAGGCGAGCACAGAGCGACTGCTCCATGAAGAAACCGGTCTGACTCCGGGAGAGAAATGCATGACTCGATGCGTAGTTTTTAAAAAAGAGTTTGAGTTTTGTACATTGACTTCTTCTAAAGTGTGGCTTTCTTTACAGCCAAAGCTCAGTACTTTGGCTCCATATGTTACTTCAGTCACTTCCTGGTACAAGAAACTTTCACCTCTAGCTCAGCCCTGTTGCTAAGTCACCTGGAAAAGCCCAACCCAGTCCCCGCCCCTCTCCCCAAAGCACCACACAGGCTCTGTTGAGTCTTTCTACAGGCGTTTGTTCCAATGTCTCTGTAAGACAGACTCGAAGTCTAGTCGCTGTCGTCTTCAGTGATACGGTTTGAGGCTTTGCAAGGCACATAGTCGAATGGAGCAGCATTTGTTTGGTAGAGTCGTGTTGCTTCTATGTCAGGTGATTTTTGAAAGCGTTGTGATGTCTGGAAAGGAGCAAAGCATGTCTGTGGACACCGTCTGCCAAGCACAGCTCCTTTCCCTTTCATGTTTTATCGTGGACGTTAGTGTTGGCCTCTGTTTCTCATTCTTAGCCAGTTTGAATGATGTTTTGCAAGCAGAGAGAACAGGAAAGGCAGAGCAGACATGGAAGAATAGAGGGATATCCCCTTACAGAGTTGCCTCCTTTTCCCTCCAGGATAGAAGGGTTGAGAACTTCGGAAAGGGTGGGGGGTTGGTAAATCACATCACCTGTCTGCATTCAAACTTCTGCACTCCCAAAGTAATTCATAAAGATTCATGCGGTAGTGTGTGTGCCTTTATGCATCCCCTCCCCTCTGACGCCTAAGTCATGTCCCGTTGCTCTGTTTGTGTGTGTGTGTGTGTGTGTTTGTGTGTGTGTGCTCATAGACATTCAGATTAGCCCTATGTGGCCCAGATTACAACAGGATCAGTGCTACCATATATTACACCAGCCTCTGAGCTATCATCGCGACAGTGCGCCAGCGACAGCTTTAAGATCTTAAGACCCCATTTAATTACAGTTATACATACAAAGAGCAAAAGTACAGTAGCCATTTTACACAACCTGTTATTGAGAAATCTGCGTGCAGCATTGGAGCTTCGGATGGAAAATGGTTGTTTTGACAAGAATGAAAGGGGGAGCATGGCTGTAGTCCTCAGGTACTGCGCCTCATTTGCTTCACACAAACACATGTGACATTTACGGGCTCCACTCTCCCACTCAGATTGCGCCCATCTTGTGGCAGTAGCTGGTAATGCATCACTGCATGAGAAGCGTAACCTTTACCAGCTCGTTGTGTTTTGTGCAGATCTGCTGTCAGGCTGTTAGGAGCCGTAAGGAGGATTTGACTTGGGGTCCTTCCAGCGAATATCAGTCACTACAGCTCAACTAACTTGCCATTCACAACTTCCTTTTTCACATTTTGTTATGTTACAACCACAAACTTCACTTTTTGGTATTCTGTGTGTCCAACATAAAGTGGAAGGAAAATGATTCATGCTTTGTATTTTTTTTTGTTTCCTAATAAAACCCAGGAAATTGTGGCATGTATTTATATTGAATTTCTCTGAGTCAACAATATTTTGCATAGCCATTTTTTTTTTTTTGCTATAATTATTTCTCCAAATCTTCAGGGCTATATCTCTACCAGCTCTGCACAACAAGAGATTAATTTCCCATTCTTGTTTGCTCCTATGCAAAATGTCTCATGCTCAGTCGGATTTCATTAAGGGCATCTGTGAACATCATTTCACGTCTTGCCCACAGGTTCTAAATTGGATTTGGGTCTGGACTTGACTGGGCCTGTCTAACACCTGAATGTGCTTTGATCTGAACCATTCCACTGCAGCTCTGTTTGTATGTCAGGATCATTTTTTCTGCACGATAGATGAATCTCCACTTCATTCTCTGGTCTTTAGCAGCTCAAAGCTGGTTTCCTTTCAGCGTTGCCACATAATCAGCTCCGTCCATCTTCCCATCAAGTGTGACCAACTTTCCCACCGTGCTGTGGCATCCCCACAGCATGGTGCTGCCCCCACAATACGTTAGCCTCGGGGTTTCCCCCAGTGTGTTAAAAGCCTGACGGGCCACCAGGCTTTACTTGTGTCCCCACCAGGCTTAGTATTGCATATTTATGTAGGTTTATTTTTTTTTTAATGTTTGCATTTTTTTAAGACTTTATAGTTGGTGTTCAGAGATTCACCTTCAAATCTTCCAGTAACACATAATTATCAAGTGATATTTTCAAATTTCCTGTCAGTTTTGAACATTTTTTAACTCAAAAACACGGCGAGCCGCTGGATGGATGACTGCCGAGCGTCAACCATTTAGAAAGTTGGGAAGTAAAACGGCTGAACCGTAACCTATGGAAGAACGCAACGTTTAATTCTGAAAATAAATCTTAATAAAAATTGCATTAAAAGTCCATTAAAAGTGCCAACTTTGCATGATTTTGTAAATAATGACAATTTAATGCAACGTTGGCATTTTTAATGGACTTTCACTGCAACTTTCAGAGCAACTTTGCATTAAAAGTGTCATTATTTACCGAATGACATAAACATTCATGAAGACTTCTTCATGTTCATGACAGGTGTTATGTCATGTTTATCACAGTGTCATGTCAGTCTTATTCACACCCCATCAAATAAAGTGTTAACCAAAAAAAAAAAAAAACTACATATGCCACTTATACTTTTTTTCCAGCTCTGCGTTGGAGCTGTAATGTGTTTCGTCTCGGCGTTCTCCTGGGATTATATTTGTGATTTCAACATGCAAACTTCTGAACAGCCAGCAATAGTTCGTCTTTATGTTGTGTCTCCAAGGTGGCACCAGGGAAATCGGCTCTGCTCTGACAAGAATGTGCATGCGACACCGCAGCATTGAGGCAAAATTAAGACATTTCACGAAGTAAGAGCCACATGTACATTTTTCTATAGCTGTTTCGTTTCTTTTCTTGCACTGGAACCTGTTTTGGGGTTTTCTGTGCTTGAATTCACTTCCATGTTTTCAGCTTCATCCCTGTCTTGTTCCCGTAGTGTTCTCATGGAAGGTCTGGTAACGCCACTCCAAGACAGGATAGAGGAGTGGAAGAAGACAGCTAATCAGCTTGACAAAGACCATGCCAAAGGTACAGCAACAAGAGAGTGTAGTAAAATCGGCTCGTGCTCTGTGTCCCAGTGCGAGTTGGAACACTTATGCACCTTTTCTCCCCCACTTTCTCTTTACAGAATACAAGAGGGCTCGTCAGGAAATCAAAAGAAAGTCGTTAGATACTATTAAGCTCCAGAAGAAAGCAAGGAAAGGTGAGGAAACCGTGCAAGGCGTGCTTAGTAATCAAAACTATGAAATTTAAGGAGAGAGAAATCGGCTGTAGGGCTGTGCGGTGGTATTATAGTGAAGTAGCGCCATCTAGAGTGCAGACTGAGACATTCACGTTCTGTCGGATCAAAATCTACAGCAGCCTCAGAGGCTCCTCTGCAGCTAAGGATGGTTTGCTTTATGAATCATAGTAATTTCCCTTCCTCTTGCTGCGCTTGTATTAGCCCTTACCGCTGGTTCTGATTAACCTTCGATTTTAACATGCCAGCGGTACGAGCTAATCATGAACATGCAATGCAGTTTGATGCACCTAACGCTGCCTGTTCTTCTGTCTCTCCATCCCTGCCTGATACTGCAACCCTCCTCTGTTTCTTTCTGGCTTTCCCCCCTGGCTGTAGAGCTTCTAGGTATGTCTGCTGCACTTCGCCTTGTATGAGAAACTCACATGCAAGCATCAAAACCATCATTAGATCAATCTGCCGTCAGAAAAAAAAAAAAAAGAAAAAAAAACTGTGCTGTCTTAGCATTTTTAGCTGGAGGATGAAAGAGTTTAATACGCTTAAAGAATGTGCTTGCATGAGACGTTGGATGAAATTTGCAAGAGAAGATTGACTCTCCTGTCAGCTCTGCAGTGAAGTAACTGGTTGCCAGATGTCATTTGACTGAGCTAAGCAAAAAAAAAAAAAAAAGATTACTCTGCTCAAAAATAGCAGAATCCACCTACAAGCACTTTAGACTTAGAAATTAGCACACGGTTTTATGTTCATTTTATATATGAAAGAACGGAAGTCTAAAAATTGCACAGCGTGGTGGGTAAAAAAAAAAAAAAAAATGTAGCTGGTGCTCTCTTCCAGGTACCGGTAGTTTAATCTATACCTGCTGCCTCATGGCAATTGCTTTATCTAAAATATTCAATATATGTCAAAGGACTAAGTTGTACAGGCTGTTAAATTTAAACTCTAAATACAGCTACTATTATTATCATTATAAAAGCAGAAAATGAAAATCTTAAGAATGATAGATACATGTAGCTAATATTTGTTAGATAAATTGATGGCCAGAGTTCCACATTTTGGCACATCTATAGAGATGTGTCAGACGCTGCAGATGTTATTTTTGTTCCCACACAGCAAAATATAGAAACATAAAGTGTTACGTTTGAGTGAATTTCTCCAGTGAAATAAAGGCGCGCTAAGAAATATTTTCTTAATAAAGAGGAATTCTTGGCATCGTACCTCTACATTGCCCAGAGAGCATCTCCTTTGTTCTGTATCTGTTTTTCTAGACTTTCTGTTCAGCTCATAAGTTTTCTAAAGAATTTAAGTCTGGGGAAGAGTTGATTCTTGTCTATAAAGACTTGGTTGTGAGTTTTGGTTCGTTGTCCTAAGACTCATTGACGCAGTAGCGGAACAAGTCAGCGTCGGGCCGGGGGGCGGGGCCAATTACCGGGCCCCTTACACATGGAGTGAAACTGAAACTGTTGAGGTGTTGAGGGGGGGGGTTATTTATCATTAAATACACCCTTCTCAATAGGCGACGGCGCACTTTCTCTGTCTATAATCACATATTTCAATGACTTGAAAGCATTCCTCCCTCCCTGGCACCTCCAGGCCCGGTTTGGGGGGCAGCAGCCCTCCCGGCCTGCATTGACGACCCTTTTACTGACAGCGTCAGTAAGATTAGCATTTAAACTGTCCAGGTGTTTCGAAGAGATTGTAGATTGTAAAATTACAAGACCCTCACAAGATACTTGTGGGTGGGCATGAAGTGCTTTTCCACATATTGAATATTAGTCTGATTGGATTTGTATCGTCTGGCCAAAGCATGCATTTCCGTGCTAGTAGAGTTTAGAAGACTCCACATATTTGCATTTGCAATGAAAGGACAGACGATGCCTTTGCCTGACTTGATGGCCCCAAGATGCCACTTTTTGCTAAAGTTTATATGGTAAGATTTTTAGATATTTTTTTTAGCTCTCTTATGGTCGTACTCACAGTGTGTTTTGGTAAGACAAACTTGGATCCTCATTCAGTTTCAGTTTTTTTTGTTTTTTGTTTTTTTTTAAAAAGGAACTCTGGGTTTGCTAATTAAAAATTCATAGACACCGAATAACCTAAAAAAAAAGTAAATAATTCATTTTAGTTAATTTTATAAAAAATAAATATTTCCTGGCCTGTTGCAGTGTGGGATTTTGCCACTACATTAAGACTTTTGGGGTCCAATAAATGCGTGTTATGGTGCTATATTGCTGTTTCTAAAAGCCCTCCTACAATAAAGCAGAACTGGAAAACAGTTGGTAAATACTAGATGTAATCATGAGGAAAAGACCTTCAGTACTTAAATTGCCATGACCTTCTGTGACAAATCCAAAAGGTGGGAAAAAAAGATGAATCACATTCCTGTTTCCCGTTTGTTAGCCTCTTGAAACTTTAATGTGATTTAGAAATTTGAGGAAAGCGTGGTTTTAATAACCGTTCTTTCTGAAAACGGTTTCAAACCATTTTCATAAAGTAAACGGTTTGATCCCTCTGATGCGTGCCTCTCCTTCACACCTTGACATTTAACTCTATGGTAATGACCGCAGCCTGAAAATTGTTCTTTAAGAAACTCTGAAAGGACAACCAGTCACATTTTTATGGGGCTCTACGTTTAATTAGTGTTCTTAAACAAGTGTGCTCTGAAAGATTGACTTTGTTCCTGTGGATTTATGGTCAACATAAAAAAAAATTAAAAAAAAAAGAGAAATAGTTTAATTTGAACTATTTATCGTTAAACACACATACGTGTGCTGTCAGTGATTATAATTCATATCACCGCAAAGTTATCAAAGTACCAACGTGGAATTAATAGTGTAGCTGCTTATTTTTAAGAGTCAACTAAAAATGCTAAGATACGCATGCCCTGTGGTGAACATGTTAAGTTCAGATCATGCAATTAAAGCAGAAATGCGGCGTCTCATTAATCATTTTCATCCCTCATGTAACTGTGGTATGCAGCTCCGATCATTCTACCGAGTCTCGTCCTCTCCGGCGTCTCTGCACATCGTCCTTGTTTGATGACTTCTTTCAGATTCCTCCAGCTCCCATGTGCATGAACCATTTAAGTGTGAAGTCTGCCAGTGCATTAACCTCTAGTCCACGGCAGCTCATCACTATTTGTTCTAATCAATGTTTAATTTTTTTTTTCTTCTTTCCCCTCTCCTTGACACTTTACGCCGCTGCTACGATCATCGCCCGCCCCCCTTTCAACCCTCAATGTCTTTTCCCGACTGTTTATCCGACTCCCGTTTTCCTCCCACGGTTTTGCAAACGGTGCCGCCGCCTCGCTCAGGCCGGGGAAACCTGCGCCCCCAGCTGGACAGCGCCATGCAAGATGTCAGCGATCTGTATCTGCTGATGGAGGAGACGGAGAAGCAGGCGGTGCGAAGGGCACTCCTGGAGGAGAGGGGACGTTATTGTACATTTATCAACTTCCTTCAGCCGGTGGTGGTGAGCAGCGTTTGTGCTTTATGTCCACAAGAGCTCCAAGGCTAAAATCTTCCTGAGCTCTCCTCGTCCTTCGCCGGACGACTTTTGATTTATTGTGTTTTTCGCGCAGAATGTGGAGATTGCCATGCTGGGAGAAATAACCCACTTACAAGCCATTGTTGATGACCTTACCACGTTGACTGAAGACCCGCACAAGCTGCCACCCGCCAGCGAGCAGGTAACAAGGCTGAACTGTTCCTGGTGCTCATAATGCAGTGGACGTAAATGATGTACATTTCACTTCTGCACACAGAAGTGAACGGGAGGGTGAAGGAGGTAAAACAAATCTCCATAGCTCCACAGCTGGAGAACTGCAGAAATGAATGTCATCTCGGGGTCCTCGACTTTCCGTGTTAATCAACAGTCGCATGCAGTGTTTTTGTTTGGGAGGCCAGAAAAAGGTTTTTCCATCCTCCCATCACAAACGTAAACATGGAGCGTTGGCGGAACGCTGCCTGGACTTGAACTGGAACCTCGTGCTTTGTCAGGACGAGATTAAAACCCGTGGCTACATCACAGTCCCACGGAAACTTAGCCGCTCTCTGAGCTGTCTGTGATAGTTGATACATGACGCTAATCAAAGAAAGTGCAGATTGGAGCTCGGTACATAAAGTAAACGTCTGAAAATTCACAAAACACATCGGTGGCGTCTGAAGACTTTTCTGTTTTTTCCCCGTCTTAAAGCATAACAGCTGCTGAAGAACTGGTTTGTACCTGAAGTCATGTGATCTGTTCTCTTTCGGTGACCTTAAGCTCCACTCACACAATTTGTGTTAATGGCAAAATATCAAATGTCAAATGCAGCGCAGGAGCGGTCTCTCTTTGTTTTCATCTTTAATCCCAAGCCACGGTCTATGAACAAAATAATGCCGACTCCAGCTGCCTGATCGAAACCTTTGAGGTGAAGTAAAGAGAAGAGTCCATAAGATGGAGAGAGAACTGATCAGTTGTTTTTCTATCTGGTTGGATAAAGTAGTAGCAGCATGAATCCCTTCTGTAATTAAACGTTTAATTTGACAGACGTTTTTCATGTACGATTTTGCTACTTTGATACAAAGATCTTTAGGCTTTATAGACATCTGTAACCGAGTTGACAATAAACAAGGAAGACGTTCTATTTAGGTAAGACACAGCATATATAGTCAATTCAGACGCTCGAAAACTTTCCAAATTAACATCTGTGTATCGGTCCACGTTTTATAATTTTCCTAAAAATAATAAATTCTTGCTCTGCATCAGTTGGCGTCAAGAAAACTTTCATATATGACACTTAAACTTGTCATCGTCATTTCTTTGATGGATTTCTGCAGGTAATCCGGGACCTGAAAGGCTCTGATTACAGCTGGTCCTACCAGACTCCTCCTTCCTCCCCGAGCAGCACCAGCTCCAGGAAGAGCAGCATGTGCAGGTACAGCCTATAAACACACACAGGATCCTTTTGGTTCGCTGCAATACAAATCCTCTGCAGGCATTTCTGAAAATAGATTAAAAAAAAAAAAACAAACAAAAAAAAACTTCTTCTTTGACTAAGAACTTCCAGGATCTTTCTTAAAGTTATTTACGGCTAGGTCGGTAATGATGGATATTATTAACAGTGGAGCTGTTCTGAACAAACGCATGCGCAATCTTAACATCACTCCACCTCCCAATATCAAAACTTTGAAAGACGTACGTATTAATATAAATTCGATGTGTCATCCTGACTACCTGTGACAGTCGACATGCAGTACCTGTGGTACCTTGCGAGCTCCTCGGCTCCTTGCTCCAGGCAGGTTTGTCATTTTCAAGCTTCTTACAGCCAGATTACGTCGAAAGCTGTCAAACATCACAGGCAGAAAGGCGCCAGCTTACACAGTAACCAAAATCAGCATTTTTTTTTTTTTTTTTTTTAAGACTTTGACAGTTTATTTATAGATGTGCAGTTGTGAGAGGGTCGAGAGAAAAAGCCTGCCTTCAAACAGGACCCCTTGTAACGGGGGGAGGAAGGGGTTGAAGGGAAATCACCTTGCTTTGCTGTTAAAGTTTCTGTCAGAACCTCAGCGAGGTTTGAGGCAATTAACGCGACACCCTATTTTTAGTTTGTCTGTGTTTATTCACTCATACATGTGTAAATACGCAGCTCGCGTGTTTTAGAGACGATAAAGAAAGGTGTTTTTTTTTTTTCAAAATTTCACCGTAGCATTAACAAAGCTGCGTTAAACTTTTGTTGGTTTGATTGAACTATTACTCAGCTTTGACATGCAGACCTGTTGACTCATACTGATTAGGTTTTACTGGGTTTTACCATATTGCAGCTCACCAAGGGAATCAGATTGAGCCATAAGTCTTTGTGTATTCCTTATATTTGTATTAAAGTTGGTTTAATTTTAAACTTTTAATCAACACATTGGAACAGATTTGTTTAATCAGGGTGGGAAGATCCTGACCAGAAAAAGAACTATTGAAATAAATCACCGAAAGCACGAATGCAAACTTCTCGATGAAGCCATGTTGGCCCACTACAGCCTCTCTACGTGGGTGAATCAAAGCAGAAACACATCTTGCTTTTTGACAGTACAAGTACTTACAGGTGAACAGAGCATGTTATTCAGGGCCAAAGCCCAACAGTGTCCACAGGAGCTCCAGCTGTGGTGAAACTATGACCCAACCATCTCCGCATTCCAAGCTTGCCCTCGTTAAAGTCACTCAAATCCTTATTCCCGTCCGTTCTTTCTGCTTCCAACACATTACCGTCAAGGGCAGAATGTTCTGTTGCTGCACAGTGCTTCTCTCCCACTGCCACGTTGTCAGTCTGATGAGTTAATCTGTGTTTTCAATTTTAGCCCATCTCATGGTTATACTCTGATAGCTGCAGAATCATTAGTGTATCTGTGCAAAAAAAAAAAAACAAAAAAAAACAAAACAGGATTATTTATCAAAGGAGAGGGAAAATAGAAGACGGTCCCTGGTTTTAAATAAATAATGATTATTCAATTTGCCATGTTTAATTTGGCATTCCTCCTTAAGCCTCATTCTAGAGAATGAAGATTAATGAGAAGTGATAACTGCGGATGCGTTCCGTGGGGATGCGAGGAGGGGGAGCGCGGGCGGGGGAGGACTAGCGCCGCGGGAAGGTGCGGAGCGCGTTTCTAAATGTGTGGGTGACAGAGGAAAGCAACTCTGAACGGAGATAACAAAGCAGGAGACAAAATGCACAAAGCCAGCTCTTAATCTTCAGAGGAGAAGGAACAAAACATCAAATAAAGGGATAATGTTTTAATGCTCTTTGATGCTCCAAAATTAAAAGAATGGCATCGTTTAGCAAGCATTCACGCTTGCAGCTTTTATGATCAGGTTTTTTTTTAATTTAGCCTGTCCTGTTTTTTTGCACAAATCCTCTCCTTAAAACAGAACATATTTCACAAAAAAAAAATAAAAAATGAAAAGAATAAAAAAACATGACAATATTGATTATGGGATTGTTTATTAGTCACACTCTGTTTGTATGGTTGCGCCAACAGCTTGCTTCAGATGCCCTCAGCGGGAGCGCATCGGCTCAGCAGTGTCTCCTCCCACGACTCTGGCTTCGTCTCGCAGGATGCCAACACCCATTCTAAGCCTCCGTCACCCATGCCCTCTGATATCACCAGCCAGGTAGCTGTCTTTGTTGTGATTCTGAAAAATCTTTCTCTCTCTCTTTCTCTCTCTCTTTTTTTTAATCTAAATAATACAGATAAACGGGATTTTGTATTCCAGCAAAACTAGGACCAAAGCAGCCTTGTGCTCCCCAGAGATTCCTCTGGCAGAAATGCTGCAGGGCAGGAAGCAACAGCAACAGCTTCACTTTCTTGTCAAAGTAACACAGTGCTTTGAAATAAGTATTTACCCTTACGTTTGGATTTTTTTAGATTGATTTTAATATGAGCCAAAAAGTAACATTTTGGTTCTTCCTCTAGTAAATTAAAGCTTTATTTTAATTTATGAGGGGAAGAAAAACATCGCTTGTTTAGATGCAAGTTTGGCCCAAAAAAATGCAGAAAGCGAAAAACTACATAAAGGCCAAACATGTTTTTTTTTTTTTTTTCTTCCCCACCACTTTAAATTGCTGCTGTTTCTTAACCAACAATTACGCCCAATCTAGTGTAGCAAGTCTACTTTCTCGTGTTTAAATGTCGGATACAAATCCCTCGTCTCAGCAAGAGCTTGATAGTCAAACAGAGATTTTCGCTTTCAATGTAATCATTTGCAAATATGGAGTTCTTATCCCACCGGACTGATAAAGTTATTCAGGCTCTCATGGTCTGAACAGATTGCAGTGTATTGAAGACACTCAGTAGTGCTCCAGCACACCAGCTGATGCAATGTTCCTTTTCTGAATAAATGATCTTACAGGCTACTTTATTTTCGATCTCGGCTGCAGTCTATAGATCCCATAAGAGAAAGGGAAGAGAAAAAAAAAATCCTTCTAGCTAAAGCTTATCAGCGCTCTTTTTCCCCCCCCCAACTCCCAACTCTCTTCCTGTTCATCTCTCCCACCTACCTCCTTCTCCTGATTTCCTCTGCAACTGTTCTTTACTTCATCTTCCCTTCCCCAGAAATCCACAAGCTCAGCCTCCTCTGAGGCCTCAGAAACCTGCCAGTCTGTCAGCGAGTGCAACTCTCCTACAGCGGTTAGTACTGCATGCATCCTACCGACGCTCACAGACACGCACTCACACACGCTGATTCGCAGCCCTGTTTCCTCTCATTGTTAACTATGGGTTTAAAAAAAAAAAAAAAAAAAAAAGCCCATTGGCTGCTCACGGCAGCCGCACTGCAGTTTGACTTGGACTACTCCTGGATGTTGAGCGCTCTGACTCAGACTTTGTCTGTCCATCTCCGCAGTATGGCTCATGCTCATCCTTCGGTACCTTCCGCCCTGCTTTCTCTCACACTGGCACCATCAGGCCTCTCTCTGTCATACTCCCTGCGTCCCCCACATTTAACCACTCACCTGGATCCAACAATCCTTCACCCACATCAAAGGTTCCTAGCTGGAAGGTTTGTTTTTGTTTGCAATTTTTAGTTCCGAGTTTGTAGTTATGTTTTTTTTTTTTCTTGCTTCTTTGCATTTTTTATTTTTTTGTGGTTTATTTTTTGCTGCTCACTTCACAATCACCCTCATGCTGTTGCCCACCGAGCTCAGCTTTCCAGCCTTTCCTTCAGATTGTGTGTTAACTGAGAATTAACACTGTCACAGCCTTCCCTGGTCTGCACATATCTGCACACGCCTCTAACCAGTCCCCGAGCCAAATGTATTTAACTGAGAGTACAACTGTTGGATGGTACAAAGAAAAAAAAACAAAAAAAAACTGGAGATGCAAAGTTGGACAAGCTGTCTAATTTTTCCATCTGCTCCAGCAGGACTGGGCCAAGTCGAGCTCCTGCGAGCCGACGTTGGCCAGCACTCCGCAGCGCAGGAGGGACTTTGTGGAAAAGATGAGAGAACCGCCCAGTCCGCAGGGATACTCCGGGATGCAGCCAGGTGACCTGCACCGAGCAAGAAGCGGCCCAGGAATTATTACAGCCAAGGTACGAGAGACGCATGGAGTTTAAATGTAAATGTCTGTAAATTCATTCCTATGCCTCTGGGATTGAAGTGCGGTTTCAATGCAAATGTGTCGCGGTCTGTGTGCATTTCCTCCACATATCTGATTCTGTGTGTGCTTCAGCATGGAGAGCCCCCGTCTCCAGCAGCCAGTACGCTGGCTATGGTTCTCACCAGAGGCCTGAGCATGGAGCAGCAGAAGAGCAGCAGGGACTCTCTGCAGTACTCCAGCGGGTACAGCACTCAGACAAACACCCCGTCCTGTTCCGAGGACACGATTCCATCGCAAGGTAAACGTCCTCCCGAAAAGCCAAACACTCTGTGAGCTTGACGGTTTTATGTATCTCGTTCAGCCAGCAGTGCCCCACGTATTCAAGGGAGTCCCAGTCAGTCCTGCAGCATGCAGCGTGTTTTGTACATTGTACCATTTTAAAGCAGAAATGGGGAGGAATTTTACATGACTGTTAGATGAAGTGAGAGGAAAAAGGGGGCTTTTATTATTATTATTATTATTATTATTATTATTATTATTATTATTATTTATTATATAAAAATGTGAAAATCGTGGCGCTCATAGCAAAATGAAATGAGCTTCTTTCAGAAATCAGTAGTTCACTTTTGTGTAATTTATTCTCAATATAAGTACATCTGTCCTGTGAAGGTCTCACAGGTTTGTTAAAGAGTCATTTGTAAAAGGAAAGGAGAACAATAGACAAGTCAGGGGTAAGGTTATGGAAACATTTATTGCAGGGATAGGTAATTGGATAATTCACAAGCTCTGAAAAGCTCTTTGATCTTTGTTGAATTCAGTTTCTGAAAGCGAAAACACTACGGTACGACCGTAAACCAACTTGCCCATTTATTAAGATGCCCAATGAAGACTGTGTATGTTAGCCTCTGTGGTTGTGTGTATTAATGCGTGTTAAGGTATATTTGTTGTTTGACCTATTAAAATAGACAGTTTAAAGAGGTTCTCAAGTATTCCTTAATACTACTCACAGGCGGTTGTTTTTATCCACCTATGAATACCGGCGTTCCACTGCAGAGCCTTCAAACAGGATAACCATAAAGATACAATAATATGGATTAGATGAAAGCATATCTCTGTTCAATTGCTTAGTCTGAGTTTATTGTCCAAAAACGAATGAGCAACATTTCTGTCTCAATATAGAAACCTGCAGGAGTAATTGCTGCAAAGTATTGACTCTTGGGTGTTGACTAAAAAATTAAGCTGAACTTTTCAGATTTTTATAAAAAAAAAAAAAAAAAAGAAAAAAAGGAAAAATTAAAAACACATGTACATTTTACTTTCACTTCATCATATGCTCTACTTTGTGTTTAACGTGAAAAAACTGCAAGGAAATGCAGGTTTGGCAACTAAATGTGAAGAAGTTCAAGGGGTTTAAATACTTCCCAGCATAGTAATTTCCTAATTACCCTGTAGCCTGTGAAACAAATTTCCCCGAGTCTCAGTGTAGTTACTGTGAACTATAATACAATAAATGAGCTGCAGATGAATCCATCAAAATAACACTTGTCAGAAATGTTATCATTCAGTGTATGAAAAAAAAACAAAATAAAAATCCACATGACTCATTCTCTCTTTCTAGGTTCTGATTATGAGTGCTATTCACTCAATGGGGATGCTGACAACGAGGGGCAGCCAGACTTTGACAAGTCCTCCACCATCCCACGCCACAGCAACATTGCTCAGAGCTACCGCCGCATGATTCAAACCAAGCGGCCTGCGAGCACAGCAGGTCTGCCTGCAGGTAAGAGCCTGCAGGGGACTCCTAACGGCGCTGGAGGAAGCAACCCGGGAGTCATTTCCTCTGGGACGGCCACCATCCGCAGGACGCCGTCCTCCAAAACTGGAGTGAGACGCACACCATCCACGTCTGGTCCCATCCCCATCCGACCCCCCATCGTTCCAGTCAGAACTCCCACAGTGCCAGACTCTCCGGGGTCTGCTAGCCCATCCCCACACCACCTGGGTGGTGAGGAGTTTCTGTACAGTGATGACCCGTCCGCTGGAGACTACATGAGGGCCTCTCCCAAGCGGATGAGTCTTCCTGATACAAGTTGGGGCTATGGAGGAGGAGGAGGAGGAGGAGGAGGAGGAGGAGTGGTGGAGAAGGCTGCTTACGCCCAGCAGGCCCCCGGCATGGCCGCCCACGCAGCCGAGGAAGACCCTCAGCTTGCTGCCAATCGTCACAGCCTGGTTGAGAAGATAGGAGAGCTGGCAGCCAGCGCTCACGCCCTGGGTGAAGGTCAGTACCCGTTCCCCAGCTTGCTGTCGGGGGACACGGCTCAGCATGCACCCCAGGTGACAGCGTCTGTTACCCAGGAGGACGTGGATATGCTAAAAACCATTCGCCGCGGGGTGAAGCTGCGCAAGACGGTGACCGACGATCGGTCGGCTCCCAGGATCCTTCGGTAATTCAAGCAGAGGGAAGCCCTCGAACACAAACTGAAGCACCCGTAGACTGAGGCACGACGGACAAGAAGGACAAAAGGTGGCCAATGAAAGCCAGTTGACAAATAAAGAGACTTTGAAGTATGTTAAGTAATTTCATGTCATGTATGTATTGCGTTCGTACAAAGTAATCCATTTATTTTCTTTTTGTTGTCATTTTTATTTTTATTTTTTTTGGTTTGGTGAGCTGTGTTGCTGTGCATCTCCGCTTCAGCCCAGTTTTTCCCAGTGGTCCCAGTGTGCTACACATTACACAGCTGAATGCTCCTACTATTAATACTTCTGTGTGTGCATTTCTCAGTGACCACGGCCACCTGTCAGTGGAAAGTGGGTGACACAGTGCTCTGTGAGCCTGTCTCGTTCCTCGTCGTTGCTGTCCGGGTATTACTGATTTGTTTCGTAAGCTGGACAGCAATTGTGTAATTTCATGTAAAAATAGAAGCGTTATGGCAGTGTTTATATTGCTGTACTGTACTGTCAATATATTCTGCTATTAAACTGGGTTTTTACTGAACAACGGCTGCATTGTTTTTGCTGCAAAATTATTAAAATTATTCTTCATTAGAGTGTGACGGTTTTTAAATTATGCACATTTGTTTGTTTGTGGTTGCTGAAATGTGGAGCAGCAGTTATTAAGAACATGGATTAATTAGGATGTATATTTAAATGTGCAATGTGCTCCAACTATTTCCCTTGCCTTTTGAAGTTCTTCGTTTCCTACTCAGGTTTTTTCAGATGTGTAGATTAATTAGAGTTTTATTTCCTCAAGAGCCCTCTTTACTGTAAATATTTATGCAGAAGTTAATCAGCAATTTTTTTAGTTGTTATTTACTCACTACATTAATGATACTTTTCCAGCTTTTTAACTTCAAAATATATGACCGTATTTTTCCTTGTCAAGGCTGCAACGACGTTTATGAGTATGCAATAATTTAAACAGACGAGTGGGGGCGCCGGAGGCCCTCCGGCGAGGTTAAACTGGTCGAACGCTGATTTTGGATCATTAATGTGAACCTTACTGGTGTTTGACGTCAAAGATTACAAGGTAGGTTCAAATGATACAGATGTAATAGGGGAAATTTTCTGCATTTGTGGAAAAAAAAACAGAAGTGTAAACTGAATATATTTCAGTGATTCTTGAGAATAGGGACAAAATGGGTTTTAATTTTCCCACAATTTTTTTTTGTTATTTCTCAACCTTATGTATGCAAATATGACAAATAATGTTTAGGAAATATAAAGATGCTAAGGCGCAGGCTCCCAGTTGCAACATTTTTTTTTAAATTACATTTTTAATCGACCTGACCTAGAACGTTGTCATCACCATCTGACAAAAATAAATAAAAAATAATTTTTAATGACCCTATTAGTGATATTTTACTTATTTTACAGACAAATGCTTCTCAAGAAACAAAAGAAATATTTAAAACCAAAAACAACAAAAAGTCCATCTGACGGAGTTGACAGTGCATGACGGAGTTGACACAGAACTGAAGGTGGTGACAAACTAGTGAGTAAAATGAAAAACTTGATACATGTGAAGTAATGCAATTCATGTAAAATGCATTAAAATGAATTAATTGCACATTTAAGTGAGATTTGACAACAATTTCACTGAAAGAGTCAGAAAAACTCTGATGGAGTTGACATCTGACGGAGTTGACGAAATGCCAAACTACCTCAATTTATATGATGTTATTCTGAAGGAGGTCATATTGTAGCTTCTCAGGTCCATGAAATCTTTACATCATACCAAAATTAAGCTTTTATTTCGCAAAATTTCATCAAAGTTTTGTAAATTGTCAGTTATGGTGTTGACACATCATGGTTGTGACAAGCAACTTAGGAATAAAACAGAAGAAAAAACTAAAGAATAACTTAAGCTAACCAGAGCTAACTAGCCCTCTTAGCTAAGGAAGAGAAAGGAAGAGGTCATGGGGTCCTCAGAAGTTCTGGTGCCCCCCAATAATGCCTGATTTTATTTACATTCTTTTAATGTCTGACGGTGTTGACAAAAACTAGGGACAAATTTCAATGGAGTTGGAAAATATCTAAAAATTATTTTTAATTCAATTTATCGATACTTTTATAATTATTTATATGACTACTTATACTTAATTGTCATAATATATAATTTTAGTATTTCTTTAATTATTTTAAACTATTATAATGTATTGAGTTCTGCTCCTGGACAAGGGCTTTTACAGGCATCATCCACCAACTACAATGTTTAAAATAAAAAATATTCAGCAAATACCTGGAAAATATAAATTGTTGTGCTCACATGACCCAGGTTAGTTGAGTCAGATATTTGAAAAAATTATATTTTGTGTATATTTTATTCAAATTTTGTGCTTTATACATAGGACCTGTTTTGTCCCTATTCTCAAGAATCACCGATTTACCAAAATGTCACCAAAGTGCTGTTTTTTTTGTACTTCCTAAGAGCAAAACATCACTTCTTAAAACTGCAAGCGGTTCATTTGCTGCCAAAACTAGGCCACCACGCAGCTGGGGCTAAAATTGTACTGTTTATTAGCAGAAATGCTAAAATCTGAAGCGAAATTCTCATAAATGTTCCATTTATTTTTCAGAAACTACTGAAAGTCCTGTCTTTGATAACCGCTCACATAACTAAAGTGTTTCTCCCTTCGTGGCAGTAACAATGAACTCTGACTTGCGTTATCTGGGAAAAGAAACCAGATTTAATAGGTGACGTTTGCGCATGAATCCCTTTTAAAAAACTTGCATCAAAAGGCCACTCAGTAGTGTTACCTTGAAAAAAATATAATAAAAACATAGTTTCGATTTTTAAAAAGTGGGGAACTAAGATCGAAAGAATGATGGTATAAAGTAGATTTATCCCTTCTGGCAAATCACAATAGGCATGTCTTAAAAGCAGCAGAGAAATGTTTTAATAACAAGAAACAATGTGTCACGAGGGTTTCTTCGGATTTTAAGTTAGTTAAAATAGTGGTTCTTACACTTTCCATGACAAGTACCATTTTAGTACAACATTTTACTAAGTGTCCAATTACCACCCGATGAACTGGGAAATAATGCAGTAAAATGTTTTCTCAGTATAAATGGACAAGTTAGAAGTTTTAAACCAAATGTTTACATACTCTATAATAAGACACACTACCTTTTTTTCCCCCCAGTGTCTGACATGAAACCAGATTAAAGCTTTCCTGATAGAGTAAATGAGTCAGGTTTGCAAGGTGCCTTTCTTCCACACACATTTTCAGCCCATAACTTTTTTTTATTGGTGTTAGATCAGGGGTTTCTGTTAGCCTCTTCAAAGGAAATATTATTTGTCCTCAAATAACTAATTTGGCTGTACATGTAGAGTCACTGTCCATCTGAAAGACCCATTTTGCGCAGAAGGTTTAACTTAGTGCGCGATGTCTTGAGATGCCACTTCAGTATTTCCACGTAATATTAGATTTTTTTTATCCATAATGCCATCTACTGTGTGAAGTACACATCTGACCACTGCATCATGATGCTGGGACCACTTCACAGTTTGAATGGTGTTCTTACCCTGGGAAGTTGATCTTTTTCTTCTAAATGTAGAAATAGTTTTATGGCCAAATTTCCATTATTTTCATCAAACTGCAACATTTCTGTCTCTGTCCTTGTGTGTATTAGCAAACAGCAGCCTAGCTTTTAATGTTGCTTTTGGAGCAACAGCTTATTTCCCTTGGTGGCTTTCAGTTCATGTTGGTAGGAGACTCAGTTACCTGTGGATAATGAAGCTTCAGCAACCACCTTCCCAAGGTTTTAATTTATGTTCTGGGATCTCTGTCTCATATCTGGTATATGATGGCTGGACATTCCCATTACGCTAATATTTACATGTAGTTATTTGAACAGATGGGCCAGGGATCTTCAGACACCTGAGAGTTGTACCAAAGGGCCAACCCAAACTTAATGAGGTCAACAATTGGCTGATGTCTTGTGATTTTCTCATGATATGACGCCTTAAATTGTATTGCCAGGTGTGACACCATTTAACTCATGTCTGAAGCTTACAAAGCTATTACATCATTATCTGAGGTTTCTCAAAGTGTTCAAAGGCAGAGTAAACTTGTGAACTTCAGAAAATGATCAAATCATTTCTACTATTGTAGCATTTGGCAAATAGAAGTAATGTAGAAAACCTTAACTAATTTAATCTAGTCAATTTTGTGTCTGACATTGAGAAAAATAGGTTGTGTCCAGGTAACGTTTTGTACATTGTATGTAAATATCTCGTTTCATCTGTTCTTGATTTCACTTGCCGTTCATGCAAACCCAGCGGGTTGAGACCCGACCTAAAACACAAACTTTAATCTGCTTTTTGGAAAGTGCTTTGGGCCTCAGAGTGGTCAGAGGAACTGGGATGGTGGTGGGAAAGTGCATATTATTGATTCCAAACTCAAAATTCAGTACGGCCACCTTGTGACTAAGTGACAGCTGCAAGAAAATACTGTTTATCTGTATGTGTGACAATGTTTTTGATTTTATAAAATCCAGAGGGATGGGCTGTTATTACATTGTGTTGCTAAGAACAGTTAGCTTGTACATCAATCACATCAATTGCGATCCAAATATTTTTCTAACTTGGACTAGCAACACAGTTTGCTTGGGTGTTTGTGTCCCAGATTCCTAATTCACACATCAGACATGGATGCATCGTAGCACATATAGTCACCAGCCTGTTCTCCACTACATCGTCAGTCTACTTTTGTTTACCTTGCAAATAATTAATATGCACATTTCTTTTGAGTACCATCAAAGGCTGCCCAAGGACTAATGGTTTTTGTACCACAGTTTGAGAGCCATGTGTTAGAAAAATGCTCCGTGACTTTCATGTGCATGGAAACTGTCAGTCTACTTTACTCAGAGATGCATCTTGCTGTTTTTCACACTATATTATCTTATTCACTTCCACCCTAACGCATCTGCCACGATCCTGTCAGCTTCATAAAAGGCACATGGTTGAATTTACACTGTTAGTTGATTACCTTGGAACTGGTAGAAAAATGACAGCCCAATTAATGGCTTAGACCTGATAGGCTAATTAACTCAGAAAAAAGAGCTGATTTATTTATTTTTTCTTCATCCAAGGTTATGCTCTGACTGAACCATGATTCAAAAAATGCTAACACTAGCTCCTGCAAAATAAAAAATAAAAATACACAAAACACCAACTCTGCTTTGTTAAGCAGATGATGACGTAGAACTGAGATGTGTCGATTTTTATTTTTTATGTTTTGATTTCCATGGTTTAGGGTAGCAAAAAGCTGTTTTCCAAATTTAGTTCTTTAATCACAGGCTTTGCTAATCACAGCTTAGAGAGTAAAAGTGAATTTCCAACAAGTCACGGCTCCTGAGGTTCTATTTCTAAAGAACAGCCTATTCATTAATCTTGACTGAAACTTTGCCTTTTCCCTTTTTTGCTTTAAGTGCCTGATATGGTTCCTGTTTACTGAAGCTCTTTGAAATGTTCAATTCAGAAACATCAAATACTGTGTGGAGTTTTTTTTTTTTTTTCAATTTACATTAAAATATTAAAGACACCCATTCACCATCTCCCGCTTAATCTGGGGTTTGGTTGCCGGAGCAGCAGCTATCCCCAGCTACATTGGCCGGTTTTTCTGCTGGAATCCCAAGGCGATCCCAGGCAGCCGAGAAACATTTTTACACATTTTTTTTTTGTATTTTTGGTTATCTGCATGCGCTTTGAATATCGAGAAAGGTTACATTTTAGCCATTCTTCTTAGATAGCTTAAGTTCTGCCAGATGGGAGGGAGAGCATCTGTGAAAAGCAGTTTTTATATTTTGCCACAAATTCTTAATTGGATTTAGATCTGGACTTTGACTAGGTCATTTTTACATATGAATAAGATTTAAACCAATCCATTTTAGCTCTGGCTTTCTTCTGTATGTTGTTGTTTCTCTTCATATCTTGTTGCAAATTCCAGACATGATTTCTGCAGGCTAGTTATCAACAATGGCTCTCTTCTTGACTCATTTTTGGTGTGCACTACTAAAACTTTTTCCATCTCCAGATTTTCCTACCTAAGCTGTGGATATCTGCAACATATCCAGTATTGCAGGGCCTACTGGCTTTTTCTCTGATCAATGTTGTCCTTGCCCAGGCTCTCCGTTTAGATGGTTTGCTGTATCTTGGCAGGTTTGCAGTTGTGCCACACTATTTCTATTTTCAGATGATGAAGTGAAATGTGATCTGTGACACGTTTTAAAGCTTGGCAAATAGACAAAATTATTTTTTTCTACTTCCCTTGCGCTTCACCATTATGCGCTACTTTGTGTCGCTCGGTCACATAGAGGCCTAATAAAATACTTTGTCGTTTCTGTTAATATTGCAATAAAGTGTGAAAGGTTCAGGAGCAATTAATACTTTTACAAGGCACTGCATACGGTACTTTGCTATTCTGCAACATGATGAGTGAAAGTAAATTTCCAACCTGGTTGCACACGTTGCTTTATACTTAATACTGCCTTTAATAAGCAGCTATGGTTTCCACAGCTAATGTTAGGTGGTAGCTGCCTTAAGGGGATCATAGATCAAATCTAATTAGCTGCTGTACCTAATACATGAGGGAGATGTCTTTATATTTATCCAGCCCCTTTAACTGCTTTCTGCCTTCAGGTTTTGAGGAGGTAAAATGTCCTGGGGGCCCATGAATGCTACAGTACACAGAGCTCCCTTTCCTGTGGGGTGTTGTGGTGTTTCCAGAAATGGCACTTTGAGAAAATTGTGGGGTACAAGGTTGCTTTGAGTGCTCTCTCCAAAGGTTCACTCATAAATGGCAACCTTAAAGCTATACGTGCCTAGTCATCCATTCTAATCGTTCTTTCATTCCCTAATAAACCTGCCTTTCACAGTCTATTATTCCTTGACATCAGCATAACGGTCTATTTTTATGATTTAACAAAAAAAAAAAAAGAAAGAAAAGAAAAGGAAAAACACTACTGGGTCTGTTGCAAAAAAAAAAAAAAAGATAACCTTACTGGGCTTCAAACTTTGTTAAAATTACCTTTATACGATTTTGTAATAGTTAAGCCTCCTTTCCAATAAAAAGGAATAATTGATAACCTGTGTCTAACAGAGCAAAAATGACACAATGTAGCCCACTTTGAGAGCAGTCCTTCGTTTCATTCGCCACTAATAACAGAGGTGCTTTGTTCTAAATGTTATAAGGTTTAAGTCGTTGCTTTCAGAAGCTGTCTTTGCATCAGTTTGGATAAAGGGGGATAGACTTGGTCAATTATTCATTAAATAAGCATGAAGCTTTCTAATGTTCATTGACTGCTTTCTTTGGTGTGTGTTTTTCTCCTCTCTTTAATGCCCTGAAGCTCCCAGTTATCCTTCAGAGAGTTGATGAGGCTGCTTCATGATTTTTTTTTTCTTCAACATTCATTACAGCTTTGTTATTTTTATGTGGTTTAAGCTAGCTAGTGTTTCATCTTAGTAGCAGACAGAGAAACCTCAACTAAACTCTATCTACACACCCCTGTCCATGCCGTGTGACGACCATATATATATATATATATATATATATATATATATATATATATATATATATATATATATATATATATATATATATATATATATATATATATATATATATATATATATATATATATCTCTAGCACTGACAGTCACACTGAATCTTGCCGTGAGAGACAACATGATAAGAGATAGGATTTGATTTGCATTCATGAAGCACTTTAAATGTTCAAAGAAGTTACAGAGCAGGAGCGAGATCACTTGAGGTCCTCTCTTTTGACATGCAAGCAATTTTGCATGAGGTCATTTCCCGCCAACAGTCCCCGTGTCACGTGAAGTGTTTGATTCTTTTAATGGCAATGTTTCTGAGATAACTACTTTCTCCTCAGGTCTGATATTACCTAAAGGAGCCAGAAGGGATGGCTGGGATGGCTGTCCGGATGACACAGCCTGGAGCTTGCGACATATAAAAGAGTACAACAATCAACCGATATGAGGTTTGTGTTTCAGCTCCAAGCTCTGATTCTGAATTATCTGCAGGCTTAATGTCGAGCTGTCAGAGTTATTTCCTAAAAAAAAAAAAAAAAGAAGAAGAAAAAATCAGTTTCTGAAAAGATTTGGCTTAAAGTGCAATGATGGCTGGTGCTTTTGAATTGATAAGGATCTTTCAGCAGCCGCTTTGATGAATTTTTTATTCAGATGTTTTTTTATGAGTACAGAAGCATTGCCCGGCCTCTCACTCTCAATACATTGAAGTACTGATCTATATGGAAAATGGTTGATATGACATGTTCTGTTGCCTTTAATTTACTTTTTCTTCTGACAAAGCAGAACTCTTCAATGTGTTTAATATTTAGCATATGTAAGCTGGACTTACAACCCAGCTGTCATCTACATATGAGGATCATATTGAAAGGAAATAGATTAAAAACATGGGACCGAAGAATTATTGTCCACAGGTTACATCATATCCCCAGCTGTCAATTTGTTATCAAATGGTTCCAAATTAATTGTCTCTACGGGTTTGATATAGTACAACAGCTTCTGTATTGGTTAGAAAGTGGGACACGTACGGGTTCATATAGAAAATAGACAACATCCTATATGTCTATTTCTTATCTTCTGAATGAAACTCAGTAGGAGCCCAGTCAGGATACGGGGTTCATGCAGAGGAAATTGGGTGAAAATTGGCCCAAGCAGGGGCAACAGGTTGGACAATGTACAGTTGATGGAGGGCAAATCTAGTTAAAAATGGGGTCCATGCAGATGGATGCAAGTTGTGATTCAGACACAGCTCTGGTAAAAAAAAAAATGGCTGAGTTGATATCACATTCTCTTTTGCCTTTACTTTCTTGCCTTGTTGACTATTTAATGTTCCTTAGGGTTTATTCTATTCGGTTTCAAGCTTTCTACAGAGCCCCTATGCAAATGAAATGAGATGATAAATGAGCCCCAAAAGGGATTGTCCACAGGTTGCATAAACCTCCTGAGTTAATTATACATCTTTCATCTATGACAATTGCAAGTAAAAAGAAGAACCCAGAAGGGTTTCCTCTGTATTGGCCAATTAAATGTTCCCTCATACAAAGAATCTCATTGTGGACCCTAGTATTCAACCTGAGCAAAATTCATATGGGGCCCATACACATGCTGGCTGGAAGACAGCTATGGGGAATTGGAAGTTTACACTAAGTGGGAATTAGACGTTACCACCTACAGATTATTTATTTATTTATTTATTTTTGCTCCCTGTACTTGGCTCGCCTGCAAAGTGAGAAAGGAAAGGAAGAGCACGCACATTGACGCTGTTAATTTGAACTCTGATGCACACATTCTGGCTGCAGAGACATATGGAGCTATTTAGCGTAGGCTGCCTTAAGTCATCGTGTTTGCATAGTTTAACAACCCAAATCTCTGCCTATGCATATAAACTCAGGCGCACACTGTAGTTCCTTTTGTTTCTTGTGGGTTACAAATTAAAAGTACTTGTGATGTGGCTCGAGCAATGCACTGCAGGTTAAAGGAATAGTAACCTTAAATCCATATAAGACCTGGGAACATTAGGTCATGAGTTCAGTCCCTAAGGGAGAAGATGAGTGCTGTGCATGAGTAATTCACCTTTCAGCGACTCGTGCAGAATTAAAGACGCGCCGCGTAATCAGCATTTGGATACTTTAATAGTTGCACGCAGCGCAGGGTGGAGAAAGAGCGCATATCTTCAGCGGTCCTCATGCGGACGGGAAGCTTATCAGAGATTTTTTTTGTCCCCCCTTTCCTTATAACAAGAATTCTTTATGCTGAGAGAGAGAGCGTATGTGGTACGCAGCTGCAAAGACGCATGCCGTGCGTGCAACGGCTCAGTCCCTGTGCTGAGATTTGAGGGAAAGACCCTACTGACCAGCGCACAGGGTGGGGTTCACCGACTAGGCGCTCCGTCCCCGTGCGCCGACACGCCCCCGCGCTTGGCGCTGTCCGGTTCTCTGGTGCTGAACGCTGGATACCAGAACGGGAAACTGCCTGCAGCGCACTGGACCGTCTGCCTGCACGCAGATCCTTCATGGAGCCAAGGCAGGGATCTCCCTGGCTGCAAAGATTTAAAGTTCAGAGGGCTGACCTGCACGGATCGCACCGCGGATAACTATGAAGGAAATGTTTCTCAAGTGTTTTCCTTTTGTTTTTTGAGGATTTTCTCGTCAGGTGTCCCCCCCACCCCCCAACGTTTGGAGGTGCATAACTTGCCACCAACATGATTTGGGGTGTTTTGCTGTGTTGCCTTCTAATGCCGGCAGCTGGATATAAAACACAGGCTCGATTGCCTTTCTTTCACGGACACGTTTTTGAGAACTCGCCAGCGGCGTCCAAAGTGAACGGACTCAGCATTACGGTGAAGCGCATCGACGCGCAAAAATGGTGCCCAGTCTCCGGAATGCACTTTAAATTGTTTGGAAATGGCAGTGAGGATTTCCACGTCTTCGCCCACCACAAGCGGGGAAATGTGCTGCTGAAAACTTCCCGGGTTTTAGACAGAGAGTCACGCTCAGAATACCTGCTGAGCGTCGGGTTGTGCTGCCAGACGTGCGCGTCGGAATCTGCCGTCTTCGAGGTTGCGTTGGTGAAAGTGGACGTGTTGGACACCAACGACCACGAACCGACCCTAGTGAGCGCAGACAGTGTTCATATAAGTTTAGACGACACCACCGCGCTCCGTACTGTTGTTTACAGACTGGAGGCTGTCGACGAGGACAGCGGGAGGAACGCAGAGTTGACGTTCGCCTCCGTACCAAAAAATGGCAGTTTCTATGTTGTCCCGAAAACGGGGGAAGTTTTGCTCGTCGACTCTATCCTGGGTCTCCTTTCTCCCATTACATTTTATCTGTACGTGCGAGATCACGGCTGGCCTCCTTTGGCCAGCAAAGCTGTGTTAGTTACTGTTTCACCACAGCGATGGATGACGCGTTCCGCTGATTTAGTCGGTCCAGAGAGGGCAGGACGGTCGCCGAGGGCGCTCCTCGAGTCCAGCACCGTGCTCTCCCTCAACGTGTCTGAGGACGCCGGCGTCGGCTCAGTCCTAATGAGCCTAAATCCCACCAGGTTTCAGTCAGCTGCCTACGAGCTCATTTACCCGGAGTCAGAAAGCTCTCCGGTCACCGTGGGCCGCGACAGTGGAGATATAACAGTAACCCGGAGGCTGGATAGGGAGACGGAGCCTTTCCTGGAGCTCACTGTTAAGATTCAAGACAAACGAGGTGTGTTGAATATCCCTCGGTCTATCCGAGCTCAACTCAGGCCACGCAACACCCCGACACCCCGCCTCTTCTCTCATTTTCTGCGCAATTATCTGCTTTGCAGTGATTTTGCCCTACTTTAATGAAACGCTGCACATTAAATGCACTTGGTTAAACTGTGCCACCATCTGGACACGAAACTTTTCATCACCTGAGGCCCTCTCATTAGACTTGACCCACTGATTAAACTCATAACGGGCATTGGTGCGGCCCGATATATATGCAGAGTTTGCGACTGCTAAATTCTGCCTGGGGGGACCAGCTAGAACTTTAATTCAGTCAGAATAAGTTGGCAAATGCCTCAGTTACACACACACACACAAGTCTATCTCAGCAAATTAGATCATTCAAATGATCACTTATTTTATGCAAATCCAAAAGTGAAACTTGTATTATTGAAATATCACTAAACTGTATCAATAGGGTGATATATTTAGGCAGTTTGTTGTGTTAGCTATGATTATTATGACTTAACAAACTGGCTTCTCAGAAAATATTAACAATGCAAGAAACCACTAATAAGGATTTTAAATTAATATGATAGCTAGATAGATAGATAGATAGATAGATAGATAGATAGATAGATAGATAGATAGATAGATAGATAGATAGATAGATTGATTTAGTAATGATCTTTTGTGGCTAACACTCCTTGTGGGGATTGTCAATGATTGCCAAGTCAGTAGTCTTTCCCATGATAGTGTTGGCCTTTTCGTGGCTTTAAAATAACATTCCTGCATTATAAATAATGTTGTTTTATTAGTCCTATGTATTATTCTAATCTTGAGACAAACCTTTTGTGTTCTCCATCTATAATTTCTGGATTTTTATGTTTAAAATAGATGGTTGACATCAATTAATTTTTCAACGATATTTTACTTTGAGATGCACCCATGCAAACAGAAACTTTATTAGTTATGCTAACTGAGTCCAGCTAATTTATGCACCGTTTGTGTCTGAAGTGGGTGCGTATCATGACAGCTGTCACTGCCCTTGCCCCTCCCACCCCCCCTTGGTGGTAACCCCACTTTAGCGACAAACACAAAATATCCAGTTTGATCACTCTAACCCCTGTGTTGACCAGCCTATTTTATATTTTGAACTTAGAAATGCTTCATAGAAAACAAAACAAAACAAACCAAAAAAAAAAAACACTGAAAAGAGCAGAAATTGGTCTCCTGCTAGAAATAGTGATTAAAATTTAACAGACAGCATTTTTTTCACCTAAACACCAGGACTGCATTTTCACAGTAATGACACATTTGTTTATTTATTAGTTTTGTACCGCAGAAAGCCACCGAACAATAAGAGCATATTTGATGTAGAAGAATGGTGATTCATGAAGGGACCTTTTCAGGTTGACTAAATTATGTGTCCTTGATTGACATAGTTTTGAGCTGTGAAGTTGTTTTCAGAGCTAATCCGTGTAGAGTGGCAAACCACTGCGACCCTCTCCCTCTCATCAGCTGGCATTACCCCTCTAATCCTCCTCACATTCGCTCTCTAGGCCCAGGGATTTGAAGTAGCACTACCATAGTCAGGAAACATCTCACATGCTCGGGGAAAAGGTGGAAATTATCGGTAGCTGAGATTTGTACTGAAGTATATGTGTTGCTCAAAAAAAAAAAAAAAGTTAGACTTTAAGCTCAAAAACGGGAAGATGGAAAAACGAGAAAAACGTTGAATCCAAATGATTTGCTTCTTAATTGAGCCTCACGGTGTGCAGGAAACAGCGTACACTGTTTTCGTTCAAATTGCCTGCTGCTGTTACGTTTCACAGCGTGTTCTAGATTGTAATTGCATGCCTGATTGAGATGCATTCTTGCAAAGGTAGGTGTCTGGAGGGTTTTGGGGAGAGAAGGAATATAGTAAAAAAAAAAACCTTCTCTCTCTCTTTTGCTCACTTAACAGGTGAGCAGCAAAATTCAGCAGGTCTGGACTGACAGATATTCAGATAGCTTCTTCCATTGTACCTCTCTCACCTGCAAAACTCTCCTCTCGTGATCAAAGGCATGGCATGATTCTTATCCTGTGTCTATGGCTTTTCAAACCGAACCCTGACAGGAGACTGGAACGACAGGCCTTTCTTCTGCTTGTCTCATTTTGGATCCATACATGTATGTCTCTCTGATAGAATAACCCAATTTTAGCCTTTTGATTAGTATTTATAGAGGTTCAGTCAGGTCTCCCATGTGACTTGGTGCTTGAGATCCCTTTGTAATGAATTTTGGGACATGAAAGCCACAATTTCGCAAATGCATCAGGGAGCGTTTTGTGTATGCTTGTTTTGTCTGTGAGTGTGGCTGTGTGGTCACATGAAAATTGACCCCAGGCGCGATAGCAATAGTTTTAATGAGGCCCCATGCGTTTGCGTCATCTTGACTTATTTTACCACAGTGAACTCTCCGAGGCACAGAGCTGTCCGCCGTACTGACAGTCACCTGCTGCGAGTCAAACAAGACGTTGCCATCAGATTACAGGCAGACGGCAGATCCCTCAGAGTTCTAGTTACAGCAGTTTGCGGCAAACATTAAAACTACCGAGGCATCAACGTGCAAAAGAAAATAGCCGGAAAATTCTGCTTTCTAAGACTTTCGCAGACAATTAACTGAGATTAAAAGAGCTCGCCACTGAAAGAGAATGTGACATTTTTTACAAAAGTCAGAATGCCTGTCTTTACAGCATCATTGTTTATTTCAGTTTCTTGTTGATTCTCATCAATCAAGATCATCATCACTCCTGCTCTGTACTAAAGTTGCTTGAACTGTTTATACTGCTACAGTGCTCAGCAATTTGCATACCTGCAAGTCTTTTACAACTTGTCACATTTAAACCATAAGCTTTCATGAACTTTATAGTATACTGTTAGGAACTAAAATAAATTAGATTAACTGTTCTTAAGGTTTAAAAATAAAAATCTGAGAAGTGTTCTGTGCATATGTATCTTTTATTACAATTAAAGCTGCAATTAAAAACAATTGGGGGTAGGAGAGTATGGAGGATATGCTTAGATTTGCTTGTCTCGTGATTTTTTATTTATTTTTTTACCCATTCTCCTTTGCCAAATGGTGTCTGTGAACATACATTTTCAGATCTTATCACAAAATCTGTGCTGGATTTAGGTCTGGACTTTGAGCACATTCTGACTCGTAACATGTTTTTTTGTTCATTCGTATTTCTAAAATAACCTCAGCTCAGTTAGACTGAAGAGAGATCATCTGCTCACCATCAGTCTTCAAGTCATGTAACAGACTCTCAATTGGATTTAGGCCAGGTCATTCTAACAAATGGATATGCTTTCATCTATGTGATTCTGTTGGAGCTTCTTGTTGTTTCTTGCATTTTGTTGACTTGCTGGAAGGCTGACCTTTGACCCAATTTAAGGTTTTTTTGGATCCTCAAACAAGTTATCAACTCTGAGCAGCTGCTTAAGAAAAGATAGTGTGTTTGGGGATGTGTACAGGGATTTGCATAGAAGCTCAATTTTGGTCATTTTAACGCATGGCGAAGCATTCTGTTGTAGCTCTGGTCTAACACCGCTGTCCTGCTGGAAGGCTCATCACCATCGTCATGACATTAGTCGTCTCCAGCCTGCTACTGTCTTAGATCCGTTTTCTTCTCACTCCACCCATCTCCCCAATATTCTAATCCATCTCTCCTGTCTGTTCACTAAAACTCACCAACAAAGCTATGATCACTTCACAGAAAAGCTGTGACAAAGCTGCGATTGAGTTTAATTTATGTGTATCAGACTAAAGGGAGCAGAATGCATATCCACATTGCACTTTGCCAATTTTGTGGAAAAAAAAAGTAATTTTTTTCATGCACTTTACAGCTGAGCTTCACTGTGTATTGATCTAATAGACAATGTTTAAATAAAATATATATGTGGTTAAAACATGACAAATTAAAAAAAAACAACTGCTACACTTGAATACTTTTGCAAGTCAGTGTTCATACAGACCCTGAAATAATAGCAGATGTGTAGAGTACAGCCAGAAAAGAAAGAGATCTCCACAAAATAAACGTGAGTGCTATCAGTATAATATTCAGTAAATGATGTAAAAAAAAATAAAAAATAAAAAACACACCAGTGGCATACAAGGCAGAGCTTCAAGGAAAAGGTGTTGTTTCTCCACAGCCCGATCTGATGAAGCGGTGGTCTGGCCCTGTTGGTTTCCCTGCATGTAGCGACCACTGAACAGTAACCTCTGGGTTATAGCTGAAATTTCTAAACCAAAAACCTTTATCCAGTAGAAATGTTGTGGGACATGAAGCGAGAAGTTCATGTGAGGAAACTCTGCAAACTCCTGCAGTTAAGACCGTGGAATCAACAGAAATTCTGCCAAGCTTATGTGCAGAGGTGATCAGGCGTTACTAGAAAAAAAAAAGAAAAGCTGCAATCACTGCAGCTTGTTTGAAAACGGGAGTTTATGTCATTTGACCACTTTCATATATCTTTTAATAATTCCTTCCGATAATAATAGAGTATTGCTGTTTTGACTCTCCAGGTTGTCTTCGTCTAACTTAAAAAGATGTAAATCAATCTAATATTGTTTGAGAACATGTTTGAACAGAAACAAACAAAAAAATAATAATATTCACTTCAATTCAAAAATACTAAATTAATCAATAATGCACATCAATACATTTGCAATCGCTCAGAATCTTTTCAATTATTTTTATATTAATGTTCACACCTGCAAATAGTTGAGACATTTTCTGTGGTGGATAAAGTACCCATTGCTGCTAGGTGGTGAACGCAGGTTTACTTAATGCATAGTGAAAGCATTCATTAAGTGGTTAATGTGGGCATGAAAAGCTAATCACGGTGGTGTGAGGCTTTTTCGCGTTAATAAGTTTGAGGTTATGATTAGAGCCATCACAAGAGCTGGTATTAGTGTTGTTCAAATAGAGATTAAAGAGCCAAGTCTGACAGTTAGATACGCTGCCTGCGCATGTAGATGGGAGATGGAGCAGCGCTTCAGGATTACGCACAGTGTGGCGTCAATCCTTTTGGACTTACCTGAAGCAGAGTGAGCTAAGCCAACACTCAGCGTCTATGCTAACGATAGGGCTGAGGATTTAACATGTTTGAGCACTGAACTACCTGTGCAGCCTGACGCACTTATCAGAATCAATATTAGGATAGAGAGCCTTGCAAAGTGTTCGTACCACTTTAGTTTTTCCACACTTTGTCACATTAAACATTAAAACCAAAACGAAATGTTTTTTTTTTTTTTTTTTTTTTTGTGCATCATGTGACAGACCAGCACAGTGTAGTGCATTAGGAGGTTTTCCCAGTTCTTTTGAAAGTCTTGCACACAATGCACAGTCTTGTGTGCAATGCAGACAAGACTGTGCATTGAATAACAATGCACAGTCAGTAACTATAAGAGCAACTTTTTAGTGCATTTTCTGCTGCAAACCTTTTATAAAACAAAAACAAAACAAAAACATCAGCATATCTCCAACAGCTCTGTACATCTACAGTTTCTGCCCAGTTGCCTTTTTGTCCCAAATTGGTTATGCTCAGTTGCATTGTATTGAGTTCATCTGTGAACATCAATTTTCTTTTAAATCTTCACACAGATTCACAATGGGATTTAGCTCTGGAATTTGACTGGGCCGTTTTAACCTGGATATGTTTTAATCTAAACCGTTCCATTGTAGTTCTGGCTGATTCCTTTAGGATCGTCGTCCTGTTAGTAGATGATCCTGTCAAAATTTATTTTGTTCTCAAACAGGTTTTCCTCCATCCATGTCACATGTCACCACCAACTCAGAGCAGCATGCCTGTCCCTGCTGAAGGAAACCACAGCATGATGCTTCCACCACCTTGTTTTACAGCAGGGATTGTCTGTTTAGAGCAGGGGTGGGTAACTCCAGGCCTCGAGGGCCGGTCTCCTGCAACTTTTAGGTGTGTCTACTTCAACACACCTGAGTCAAATAATGAGGTTGTTAGCAGGACTCTGGAGAACTTGACTGCACCGAGGAGGTGATTCAGCTGTTGGATTCAAGTGTGTTGGACCAGGGAGACGTCTAAGAGTTGCAGGACACCGGCCCTCCAGGACCAGGATTGCCCACCCCTGGTTTAGAGTGATGCACAGTGTTGGTTTTCCACCACACATAGTTTATACTTTGCCCTCTGACCTCTGTGACTCCTACAGAGTCTTAGATGCTACACAATCATGGCACAGTTCAGAATTTCAGGTATAAAAAATATCTAAAAAGTAAATATCTTTCCTTTCCTGGCCAACCATCTACCATCGAAATCCCGATAAGATACACACTGCTTTGGGTCTGTTTTGTGAAGGAAGTGGAAAAAGCCGAGGGGTCTGAATGTGTCTACAAAGGGTTTGACATGTTTTTCCATTCAGGCCAGTCAGGAACCCACATTGTTGATTCTCATCATCATGGATTTGATTGAAATAATTTACCGTAACTCTCGTATCTGATGCTCCTGCCCTCATGAAATTAAACCTTGTTTTGATTGGTATTTTCTGCTGTAATTGATCAGTTAATGTAACAGTGCAGCAGACTGTCATATCTGACTGCTTCTTTCTGACTGGTTTGAGCTAGCTAATTACTCTCACTCATTTTTGAAACAATATCCGTATGCTACATATTACCATCCCTGCGACGTGATTCATTACACCACTTTCTTTTTTAATTACGCCTCCAAAAGTTTGGAATTGCTTTCTCTTTTTGCGGAACAAAACTAATACTTTGGCAATTTCTCGTCTTTTAATCATCCTTTCGTCAAAACTTCAGAAAATGATGCGTCACCAGAGCATGAGTGAAGCTTAATTTCAATTTGTTTGTACGTATCCACGTGTCACAACAAGATGCTTTTGAAGTTTTGAGTTTAATTAGGACTTTATTGCTGAATAGAAATGACTTCAGGACCCCCCCCAGACTGGTTCGTACTCCCTGTGTGGAAGCATCAAATTTAGCATACGGTAGCGTTGCCTTGTTTGTTTAAAGAGTTTGCTTTTCCTCGGGGCTTAGAGAGAGCAGTCTTCCTTTTTTCTTGACAAGATCTCCTGCTAATGCTGGAACAATATTTGACTTCTAAACTATATTCAGTGCTCTAAGAATCCCCTGAGAAAACAATATTTTTCTCTGACATACCCTCTGTGTATCAAACCATCTGTATAGAAAAATAAAAAAAGAAAAGAAAAGGTAAAGGCAGTGGAAGTAGGCCATGACTCACGACTCGCACACTGGTTATGCAGTGTTGTTTTGTCGAGAGGGAGCCAGGGACCATCGCCAGCTCTCCCTCTATAGGATTTCCACTGGCCCACAGAGGACGTCAGTTTAGATTTGTGGTGGGGATTTTTTTATTTTTTTTTTTCCCCTCCTCGCTTTCGCTTGTCCCCACCCGAAGAATCGCTTTCTTTGCACCTGACTGGGAATCTGTTAATGGTATTTGACGGGTTAGGGGGAGTATTGAACACGCGGTGCTGCCCTAAATGGGCTTGAGCTGCTTCCCCCCTCGTCTTTAGTTATCTGTGGGCAGGCTGGTATTCAGTTCGTGGTAATCACCTCTTTGCAGGATGTTTTGTCTGGGAGCTTTCTTCCTCTCCCCCTCTCTCTCTCTCTCTTTCTTCCGACCTCGCCTCCCCCCATCTCTGTCTCGCAGTCAGCATCTCGCCTCATGCTGCCTTTAATCCAATTTCTCTTTTCCAACTTGCCCCACCTCCTTCCAACTAAATTTGCATATTCCCCCTTGTGATGTGAAATGAATTGAGGAGAGACTATCTCTCTTTTTTATTTATTTTTTTTCTGGTAATTTGTGACTGAAGGGCTGTTTGTTTAAGTAGAAAACAATTTCACAAAAAGACGTCTGCATTTATTAAATACAGTTTTTAAAGAATTCCCGGGGGATTGGGCTTCATGTTTTTATTGTGATGGAAAGCATGCGTGTGGTTGTGCGTACACGCGTGGGAATTGTTTTTCTATCTGCATATCTAATTATTTAAATGTCTTTGCTTCGTGTTAAGTATCCAAATTCTTAGACTCGTCACCTCCGGCACCTCTGCTTTGGAGCTGTAACAAGTCTGCAGCGCTGGATTTCTGCTTTGTGGCTTCTCATTTATCAGATCTGTGTCTAACTTCCCCGCAGTCTTCGTCGTCTCCCAAAGTCTTTGCATGCATCTTCTGCCTCGCAGGTAGGAAAGGTGTGCTTTGCCACTGTGTTTTTGAAAGATGTGATTAAAGCTGTATGAACAAGATCAGCGCAAGGACGGAATGGAGAACTCCTCTCTCCTCTGCACCTGGAAAAGATATTTAAAGTGGAAACAAGCGACTCGGAAAGGTCAGAGCAAGCGGCGTGAACGTTGATATGAGATCGGAAAAGTTAAGAGAGGCAAAGGTGAGAAAGATAGAGAAACACAGTGGTAGAAAAAAAAAGAGATGGGAATGTGTTAATACATGCCAATGAGAGCGTGTGTGTGTGTGTGTTTTCTCTGTATGTCTCTGCAAGCTTCGCTGAAAATAAGTAAAGGGCAGCCAGATGAGTGACAGAAAGTTGTTGACTGCTGATGAGAGGTCAGCCTGGTGAAAAGTAATTGTCAGATGGAAGCGAGAGACTGTTCAGAGGGCAGGAGTGGAATGAGGTGTGCATGTACTCTACCCTGTAGTGTAGATAGGAGGGTTATAGGGCACAGTACGTTTGGGGGGCGGGAAGGGGAAATATGCTAGTATATAGCTGCAGAAACGCCAATGTGCACAAGCATTTCAAAATTGTTGCAGGGCAAAAGGAGGGAAGATGAGAGGATGAACACCTACCCTCAGGAGAAGAGAAAAGAGCAAACACGAAGGGATGTGATGGCACATAAAAATGTGTGTTGTCTGGCAGAGATGTTGGCTTGACTTTTACGGCCCTCAGAGCAGAAGAACTGATCCTCTGCCGGTGCTCTCTTTATTAGAGAATTAAAATGAGGATTTAGGGGGATCATTTTAATGTAAGGTATACCGGGGCCAAAGTCTTCATCAAGAGGGCCAGCAAAGTTTTAAGAGTATGGGATAGTTTTAAAAGGGGATAAAGCATGAATGGTCTCGCAATCCTTCGTGTTTATAAAAAAAGCGATAAATGTGTTCAATATCTGAAAAAAGTGCCAGGTATCTGGATTCAGCAACTCCCCCCAGACCTACACCCACATTATTTTATGCAGAATCACCTTTAGGAGTATTTCTCTACCAGCTTCAGTCATTCTTTTCTAAATAGCTCAACCTCAGTTAGAGTATTGCTCTGTAGCCCCATTTGTCATTAGACAGGTTTAAACATAGATTGTGTATTATTGTTCTTTTTTAATCTAATGGCATTTGCAGTGAATGTGGAGGGTTTTTTTTGCAGACATTTCTCCTGACTCATGGTACTTTGCGATGGAAAGGATGTCCTTTATGTCCTGTACATCCTGATCAATGATCACTTCTGTTAATCCAATAGTGAATTTAGAGGTGAAGCAAATCTTTTAATAGATTAAGCTATTATGTGGGACAGTCCTGATGTGTCTTTAGTACTTAGGAAGTTGTATCTGGAGAAAAGTGCGACATGTTGGGCCTAATTCAACAAGTAAAGGCTGAAGATATTATCTTGAGCACATGTCAATGTTGTGTTTCTTGTAGACGATTTCAGTATGTTGTGAGAAAAAGTCTCCATTGGCAAGTATCTGATGGTCTAACCCTGGATGTTGAGTCGTAGTGTTTTCTTTTCATTCACAGCTCTTCTGCCTCTTAGAAGTTTATCTCTGGAGTCATCTGATCAGCACCTTAATCTTCATATTATTATTATTATTTTTTGCAGTACTTTGTGGGTTCATAGACATTTTTAGACGTTCTGTGAAGGAGGCTCATTGCTTAGAATTATGGTAATATTTTTTTTAATCATGATTTTTATTGAAAAATCTTAATGAGGTTTTGGTTATTTTGAATCAGCGAAGCAAAGCAAACTGACTACGTAGAAAAGATGCTGAAAGCTCTCGTTACTGCACGTTAAAGAATGATGCAGGGATTGTTTTGATTTTCTGCCCTAAGATCATCATTACTCATGTGCCGCTTTATGTTTCATATGGCTGGAAAATGCTTCATCCAGGCCCTGATGCGATGTGGGAGCTAATGTCCTTCTTGCCTCGTTTGTAATCCCTCCATTACTTTCTTTATTTCTGCACATTGCTCCGAATGTACAGAGTTAATCCCCTCTCTTTTTTATTTATGAATTTGAGGCACATCTAGGAGAGTAGTTGCTGTAAATCAAGACAGACTGATTTAGAGTCGGCGTTCATTTTGCCAAAGCTTCACAGCACGCCGTGGTCGAGGCAGGAGGTAGGCAGGTGAAAATAAGCAGTTTACTGGAGAAAAGATATTCAAAAACTTACAAAAACTAGGGTCCAGGGGTGAAGACAAAATAATGTAGCACAAGATGAACATAAGAAACCAGATTGGTGGCAATAAGAGGATGATTTCACACTGAGTGAGAAAACCCAAGTAGTATTTACTCTAGAAAGCCTGATTACTGGAATGTTAGACAGGTAAGTTAACAAGCAGATGGGAGACAGCTTGGGAGTGCAGACAGCGAAGACACTGAAGGAAGATACTGAGTAGATCTGGGAGTTTAGACACCAACGATACCAGAGACACAACACTCAGAGTACACAGAAACTCAAATACTGCAGATTTGAGTTTCTCAGCTCATAAAGAGACAGAAAATAAGGAATGAAGATCAAGTAAATACAACTAAGGTCTGCAGTTCAGACAAGAATAAAAATACATTTCAAAAACTAGAGGATACTACAAGGAATTGATCCTAAGGCTTGGACTCAATATAAAAAGCAAACACTTACAAATCCTAAAAAAAAAAATAAGTGAAACACATGACAAAAGTTTATGACAATTGGATGAAGAGTCCTAACAGATGAAGAATCGTTTTCTCTTCTTGGGTTCTTAAATTGCAATAAAAGTATCTCAATGTGTTTTTTTTATTTATCAAATACAATTGGGCTAAATTATAACATCGAGATCCAAAAAGGAGATTGCCTCAAGTACCTGGATAATATTTGGATTCCCAACTTAAATTTGAAAGTCATATTAGGAAAGCTTCCAAAAATGTTCAGCCAAATGATTTCTAAATCACCCACAGCAGGAGTCATAACAAGCAGAGCTGTAAACAGAGATTGCAATTCAGTTAGGTGCAAAACATCCTTTGGACAATCATCTTTCTCATTTAAGGATCCAACACTTGTAATACTTTGCCACCAGTAAGTAACAATGTGCTAGCCTTAGAACATTTAAATATATGTGAAAAAAAAAGTCTCAAACAGAGACAAATGTGTAGAGATTGAAACTAGCATGAGTTGCACTGCTCAGCACTTTGATGCATTGTTATTTTAAGTCTTATTTTACTGTTAGCTTTAAATAGGTTTCTTTGTATCATTAGTTTTAAAGGTTGACTTCTTAAAGCCTCACTAGGGTCTGGGTGTCTGAATTAGCCATTGGCTGCAGGGCCTATAGATGGTACACCGGTTTCTGTGAAATGTAAAATTGTTTTATGTCTCATACATGATGAAAAAAAAGTGAAGCAAGTGGCCAAACCTACTACTATCTGAGTACGAAGATAAAATGGTGCAACTGTAACATCATTAGTCTAAGTTTATTAAATGCAAGTCATGTGAACCTTTGGCGTTTTCGAGATTGTAGTTGTTTTAAGTGGAATTATAAAATAATTGGAGAAGGCCACACCTAAATCACTCACTCTAAGTCCAACGCTGTAGCTCAGGATGAAACTGTTCTTTTACACTTGGAATCCTTGCACTCTCCTCCTCCCCTTTCATCTCTAATTATCCCAATTATCCTTCCCGTTCAACAATACCGAGGAGGGGAATGTCAGACTGCTCCGGCTTACTCTGAACTTCAGCCAAATAGGAGCTCCTCTTTTTTTCCCCTTTTCCAACTCCCTGCATGGAATAAAAAAATAAAAAATACTCGAGCAGAAGTACTTTGTTTCTCTTGGGCCTGCTCTGACTAACCATTAGCGGAAAAAACAATCTCTTTTCCAATAAAGAGAGAACACCAAAGAGTTATACACTGTAAGTCGGATATTAAGTTGACACAAACTCTTAAAAGAGCAATACTAGGTGTTGTCCAGGCGTATAGAACCATTTTACAGAACAATCAAGTAACTTTTACCGTCAATTGGTATAAAAATGCTGTATACATCAAGAATAACTTAGAAGAAATTTGACTCAGCAATTTGACAATTTTTCTTCTGTCTCTTTTAAGAAGTCGCTGCTTTTTACCGACACGCTGCCTTCAGCACGTCATCACAACGTTCCTCCGTTATGCTGTTGACAACCGTTCCTATGAGCGTTAGCTTGCATGACAAGCTCAGCAGATGTGTCGTTCCACCAGGTGTTTGCTATTTGCTGCTGCCACAAGTCGCTGTGCAGAGGAAGGCTACTCTGTGAGGCCAAAGCTCGACTGGAGACTGCAGGTCCAAGTGCTTTGTGGAAACAGGCAGTATTTCGTGAGACAAGCGTTTAGGCACCCCAGAATGGTTGCCACGGGAGATGCAAGGATTCCTCAAACATGCATGAAAGAATCAAAGCAACACTCCAGGCATGTTGTTGATGAGGGAAACACTATTACATGATGTAAATGTATCTTATATTATACGCCCTCTTTAAAGGAACAATTCAGGACTTTTGAAGAGCGGTTCTACTGACTAGTAATAGGCAGTAAATATGTTCCCTGCTGTATACAACTCCCCTGGTGTTTTACTTTGTAGAAATCTAGATCAGTTGGTCTCTGATGTTCAACAGAGATCAGGACTAAAGCAGACTTCTACTTTTAAAACAACTTCAATCATAGTGGTTTATTATTTTAAGAACCTTTAAACTGAAATCATGTTAGCAGGGTTTTTTTTTTTTTTACCTAAAAAAATGATGTCTACATAAAAAAATAGAGTTTGGACGCAACAAATAAGCCTATTTCTGTAAAAAATAGGAAATTCATAATGACCACTGAAAGTGCTTTAGACTAGAGACACATTCGCTCATTCACACTCACACACACATTTATATGCCAATATGCAGATCAGTAGCCACCTTGGGCTTTAATTGCCTTGCCTAGGGGCACTTCAACATGTGATACTAGAATAAAGTCTAAAACCTGTCTGCAAGACAATATGCACGCTCAGATATACTGAATATAACACATTTACTCTCTTATAGAAAACATGGAAGTGGCGTAAAAATATTACATACAATCATAAATATGCAGATTTTAATTAGTGCTTTTCTAGTCAAAATGACCACTCCAAACGCTTTAACATTAAAGCCACATTCTCTCAGCAGCATTAATAAATAAACACACATTCAAACATTGACGTTAAGTTGTATTTATGTGTTTTCTGAATATCTAATGTGAGTATAGAGCTCTGTTGAAAAGGTGAAATTTCACCTTTGGAATTTATAAATACAGAAACCTGTATTTATGAAATACAGTTTTCTGTATTTTATAAATACAGAAAACTTGGGATAAGTGCCTTCCCAGCAGGTACATAAACCCGCAGAAGAAAGAAGCTGGAATCAAACCCAGCATGTTCGATTTTAAAGAAGATTCAATCTTGGTCCTGCTTAGAATTGCAATTATTTCAGCTTTCAAGACCATCAAATCAACTTCATGAAAAATATTTACTGCTTGAAACCTTGAATATCTTTTTTTTTTTTTTTTTGAAAATGTAAATTATCCCTTTAAAAAGTCCTCAACACAATGGACTGTTGCTTGTTTTGGCCCCTGGGTGACATCTGTCATATTATAAGCATGAAGCAATGAGTCATAAAATGTAAAGGAAAAGCACATTGAACCAGAGAAGTATAGTGTATGTAGCTGAATGGAAACCAGAAAGTAAAAAGCAATATGGTTAGGAACCACTCCAGTAAAGTGCAGATGATAAATGTGTTTTGCTCTTAAACTATGCAGCCATAAGGCCGCAGAAGTCGCATGTTTTGATTGAGCTGAATCCTTTTTGCAGTCTTTGTGTCATGACAAAAATGCTGTGCTACTTCTTAGTGACAGCAGTCAAAGCTCATCATCTTTCGTTTTAGTTTTCGTTTGAAGTGGGCTTTGCTGAAGTGTTGTTTTTCATGGTGGGAGATTCTACAGGGATCCGGCAGCCCTGTGCGACTTAATGAATAAAAACCGGCGGCAGAAACCCCGCATCTCGTCACGAAGTCACGGTCACGGTGACAGCAATGGCGTTTAATGTGCGTCAACCAGAGGGTTAATATTAAACCTAGGACTAGTGGGCTCCTGCTATAACTGTAACAGCTAGAGGAGGGAGGGATTGGATGAAAACATAATTAAATCCGAGACAGTGAATGAGTGAGTATCTGCTGTATCTGTCTCACAGATGTGGAAGCCTCATCCTTCAACCTACACATATTAGTTTGTTGTGTGCGGTTTTGTGGGAGATGCGAGTGCTGCATTTGGCACGGCACTTTGAGGACAGTCATGGTGACAGGGAGTTTTTATTGGGCCAAGCGTCTGCATTATTGATGCCTATTACAACAGACATGGTCAGCTCCAGACTTTACGCCGAGGCAGGTGCTGTCAGGTAAATGTCTCGCTGACCTCCAATCGCACAGATTCCCTGAATGCCTCTGTGCAACCTGATGTCTACCTTTGTGATAAATGAGCTCGGCTCGCACATCGCACGAGGAGCTTAGAACCGGTGCTGAAGGTTTTGTTTTATTAAATCTAATCCGCGATACAGCTACACGGGTTTATTGGGAGGCAGAGGTTTGAGTTGGAGGTTTGTTGTTGACATAATTTAATCATCCGCTATTGTGTTCGCTCTGATTGCCTAAATGTGGAGAGATTTCTGATGAACACAGTGGCGTTTGAGCTCGCTGGGCGACGGCTTTGTTCCTTGGCATTTTTCTCCGTCCCTCCAAAACTTTCACTTTGGCTCCACTTTGGCATGCTGGGTCATCTCTCATTTCCCCCAGAGAGCCGAATTGATTTTGTGGTATTGATTAACCAGGAGTAGTTTTGCTCCCAGTCACAAAACATCACTTTAAACAACAATTTATATGTCACAGAATAGGCTGTGACAGAAGCCGGCTGATAGTTTACCAACTTGCACAGAGGTAGGTGTGTGATTGAGCCGAGAGGTTGATAGAACCCTCCTGAAGCACTCTAATGAATCAGCCCCTCAGACAGGCCTGCCTATGGACTAGAATGAAAAAGGGAAAATTTCAGCCTGCGTGGGGATATGTCATGGGAATTCGATGCTTCTGCTTATTTATTTGGTGTTGAATTTCTCAACCTTTTGTACCCAAAGGTCCAATTAACTGAGCATAACAATGGTTGCAGCCCTGCTCTCGGTGGCCCAAGGAGGCACTGATAAGCACGCAGACAACTTTGAAAGTTGTGCCGGCTGAACTGTGAACAAGAAGATTTTTAATGCGGCGGGGAAGCGATCACATGGCTGCGAAAGCTACCCCGAGATGTTTTGACATGTCGTGAACTTTGCTTGGGAGCAAAGCACACAAATTTCACAAATTGCGGTAATTGTGGCACACCAATTTGCGCAGCGGAGAACATAGCTTTTCTTGAAAAGCTGAGAATGACTCAGATGTGGATAGAGAGATGCCAAAACGAAAGCGAGATATTCTTGCAAAATTTCTGGCTGACTGCCGATCAAAAAGATGATGTACTGGAGAAGGCTGGGGAATTGTCTCTCAGATTGCAAAATGTGTTTGAAGATGATGTCCATCTCATGGTTTATGGTTCAATCAGTCTCATGAAAACAGCGAGAGAAAAAAGAACTCCACTGAAGCCAGAGGATGGCTGATTACTGAAGCAGGTGTCTTTGATGCATAGAAAATGTAGTGCCTCTCAGGGCTGATGAGGATCTAAGAGAAAGCATGGCCTGTTATATGTCTTTTTTAAGATTAGAGCGTCTGTGTTCAAGAGTGCTGCAGTTATACAGACAGATATTCAAACAAAGGATCTTCAGATGACGCATTTCTTCCTTATTGTGTTGTGATCTGGCTTTCTCTGTCTGCTGTCTGCTTTTGTCAAGTTCTCTCAAACTCTTGTTGGACATTTCTGTTTCATTCTGGGGCTTTGAAAGCAGATGTGTTCTGTTCTTCTGCTTTCCAGCCACCAATTTGTGTCTTCTCTCTTCAGTAGATGAGAATCGGCAGAATCCTGCTATCATTTCACCCTTTGCAGGGCTTAATTCTGTGGACTAAACAGACCATATGGTCGAAAGTCTTATAATGTGATGAGAGGGATGCAATAAGGATCTCACTGTGTCATTACTGCCAGCCTTGGCACTGAATTAGAGAAACTACTTTCCGTGATGCAGTAAGTTTGGTGCAGCTTTTACAAACCTAATTTATTCAGCTTGAAACACAAGAAGTGTAAAGGGAGAAATGTGTGCATTTTTTTTCCTTTTACTAAAGCAAAATCTACACGGCGTCACTTGCGAAAGTGTTATAAACATTTTGTCACATAACAACCCCATTACCATAATTGTATTGCAATTTACTGGGATTTCATGTGATAGACCAACAATGAACAGTGCATAACAGAGATGGCAACTTTGACTAGAGTAGGACTTATGTTGCAAAATTAAAGACTTCCCACTTGATTTAGACTTGCCCTAAAATCTTAAGGCTTGACTTGGACTCCTTGTCTGAGACTCAAGTCTTATTCAGATTTTATCCCTTGTAACAAATATTCAAAGGAGGCCTATATGTGAGCAACAGATTGTTGCTCTGATTGAGGAGCATGTTCCCTGAGAAAGTATATGCTTGGACAGGGAGATGGTCCAGGGGTAAAGCGTGCAACCAGGCCTTAGTTCTCAACGCGGCCATCACAGGTTCAAGTCCCGGCCCATCGACCTTTGCCGCATGTCTTCCCTTTTTCTCACAATCAGCTTTCCTATCAAATAAAGAAAAGACTTTAGAAAAGTATATACTTGATTATTAGCCAGTAGAATCCACAAGTTATCAGCTGTTAATGATTCATAAAAGTCTGTTCATGTTAGCTGTAGCTTCATCATAAAGACCACTTGAATGACTCTACAAATTATTGCTTAATTGAATGACTTTAAATCATACCTGCCTTACTTATCTTGCTGATTAGCTACTTGTCATTACAATCACACTTTTGGCTGCAAATATCAAAATAAAACCACGTCCTCTTCAGTTTATTCAGTTCTTCAACACTGATTTATTTACTCGTTACACTGGGCCTAGTTTGTTATGTTATAAATTTTCCCTTCAATTTTAAAATCTGTACTATTTAGAATTTTAACGTTTTAAATGTGTTTTTAGAAAAAAGTTCCCCAATGTTATTAAAATATTTCCAGCTCAGACTGTGGAGAAGAAAAAAAAAACCTTGCAAAAGTGGACAAGATTGAAATAAGGATTAACTCCTGTGAACTTGGACATTATTATGCCAGAGATATTGTGTTTTATTCATTCTGAAATTCAACATTAACAAGTTTGAATCTCTTGCTAATGGTGTAAATGTGATCAATTTTCAAGATCAAGTAGCCTTTAACTAATTCTTGTTGGGTAGAGAAATACATTTTAAAAGATTAAAACATACCTGCTACAACTACTAAAAACTCATACACACAAAATACTAAAATTGCACATTTTATACTACTAAAATGTCACACAAGCGCATACACACACACAAAATACCAAAATATCACATGCACATACAATTTTTCTCTCTCACACACAAAATACTAAAATTTAGCATACACTAATAAAATATCACGCGCATACAATTTTTCTTTCACACACACGCAAAATTCTAAAATTGCACATATACACTATTAAAATATCACACATGCATACAATTATACAATTTTTTTCTCACACGTATACATAAAAGACTAAGATTGCACATATAAACTAATAAAATATCGCACGCACATGCATTTTTTTTCTCTCTTGCGCACACAGAGGACTAAAATTGTACATATGCACTACTAAAATATCACACACACATACACACAGAGCATACAGACATACTATTCTGAATGATAGGTCGAAAATGTGTGTAAACTAACACTAGGCCGAATTAATTAATTAAAGAATTAATGGGGATGAGACTTGGATTTTTCTGTGTGAGAGACTCCTAACGTTTTGTATATGTGAGTGTCACGGAAGACGCGGGGCATAATTTGGAGATCAGATCCAAATTATGCCCCTCATAATTGGGAGATCTCACACATACAAAAAATGAGTTCCTCGCACAGATAAATTCAAGTCTCATCCCCATTCATTCATTCATTCATTCATTCATTCATTCATTCATTCATTCATTCATTCAGCCTAGTGTTAGTTCACACACACACGCACACATTTTCGACCTATCATTCAGAATAGTATGTCTGTATGCTTTGTGTGTATGTGTGTGCATGCAATATTTTATTAGTTTATATGTGCAATCTTAGTCTCTTATGTATATGTCAGATGTATATGTTAATAGTGTATATGCGCAATTTTAGTATTTTGTGTATGCGTTTGAGAGAAAAATGTTATGTGTGTGTGACATTTTAATAGTATATATGTGCAATTTTAATATTGTGTGTGTGTACAAGTCTTTAGTGGTGTGTGAGAGACAAAACATAGTTTTTGTCCTAATTGGCTACATACTACACTACTTTTCTTGAATAGTCTGAAAAACCGGTGCACCCGGAGAAATATTTTCCTTCCCATTTACAGTGTGTTAAAGAAAGAAACAATGTTCAATACAGTACACCTGTACTGAACAGTACAGTATTAATTAATGAGTGAATCTAAATTTGGTTGATCTTAACAATTGACTTGGTAGGTGGTCATTTCCTTGTATGAAGAAAACTCCAGTTTTCTCCATACAAGAGAAAATCGGAGTTTTCTCTTGTATGGAGAGAGCAGATTGTCTCTCCATGAATGTAAGATGTTAAATTTTTGTGATATGCTGAATTAAAAGCCCAGCTGGGCTCCAAGGGTTAAAGCCCGGCCACCAGGTGTATATGCCTCTTGGATGTTATGCTCACACCTCATAATATACTGTTGCCTATAATCGATAATTCGGGAACTTTACTGTTCCCAACTGTAGTGGCTTTTCTGCCAGGTTGCCCGTTGCCTGTTTTCCCGCTCGGTTTCTGTGAGAAATACTGCCTGCCTACTGGTTTAAAAGGTGGCATTTTAGGCTTCGATTTTGGTTCTGGCTTATACTTTAACTGTCCAGGTGTTGTGAAGTCATCTTTAAAGTCTGGCTGTATCTTGCCTTCACCAAGAATCAAAATTCTTTGATTGCTAATTGACTGTGTTTTGGGTGTCTGCAGGGTTATTTTGTCAGTGGTGGGTGGTAGAAGTTTGAGTGTTTTATTGGTGGTTTGTGTCTCAAATTTGCTTTGAACTTTAGGCCCTTCCAAAACAATATCATCTCCTACCTTAGCCACTTTGTTCTTCATGGATTCCTTAAAATTCTCGTGTTTCATCCTCTCACTGAGGTACAGTTCTCTCAATTTCGATCCTTGGTTGGTAACTTCTTTGATGTGTTGTTGATCCTTCTCCCTGCTCTTGGTTAGTACCTTTATTTGACCATTTAAGGTTTGATTTTCTTTCCTCAGGTCTCTAATTATAAAATCAGACACTGCGTGGTCAAAACCTTTTTTTACAACCACTGCCTCTCTCTCCTGTTTAGCCTGTATCTCCAAGAGTTTGCTCACCTGGCGATCTTTTTTCAACAGACGGTTTACTAATTCCTTGTTTCGCTCTTTCTCCTCAGCTAATACGCCGGAAGTTAGATCGATCCTTGCTTTAAACTCTAGCTTAGTTCTATCTATGGCTTCCTCCATTGGAGTTTTTTTAAGTTTCTTCTCAATGGCTTTTCTTTCCTTCTCTCCCTCCTTCAGCTTCATTTCCAGAGATCTTATCTTGCTCTCAAGAAGTCTGGACTTCTCTTTTTCATTGAAAATGTCAGTGTTCTTCATGCCGATTTTGTTATTTATCCGGGACACCTCAATCTCAAGTTTTTTCACTTCATTTTGATACTTTTCAATCTTCATATTGCATGCTGGGATTTGAGACATCACATGCTTTTTTTCTGCCGACAACTTGTCAATCTGCTGTTTTGAGTCTCTGATGAATTTTTTTAAAGTGGTTTGAAGCTCTTTCACTTTGTTTTTATATTGCTTTATGTCTGACAACAACTGATTCCTCTGTGAGCCGCGTTGCTCCATCTCTTGTTTTAACTTTGGGATTTGCTCAGTTTCCAGGTATTTGTCCTGTTTGAGAGACCAATTTAGGTCTTTGGTGACTGAATCGATTTTCTCCTGTAAAAGCCCGATTTGCTTATGAGCATTTTCCAAATCCTGCTGTCTTGTGCTCTCCTTGATTAATATTCCAGCTCTTTCCCTAAACCTGTTTAGCCAGTCCAGAACCAAGAGAACCAGCTCATCTCTAGTCATTTGTTTAATTTGTGACTTTGTTAACAAATCACTGTCAGTTGACAACATTTTGATGGTCCGAGCGTTGTATCAAAAAATCTACGAAACAAAAGCAATATTAAATCCAAAACGGAAAAAGCGTACTTCGTGTGCCTCCTTGTAGAGTTCTGTGACTTTAATTCAGATGCAGTACATTCAAGTGTTATGTCTTTTGTTACATCATAACACTTTGACATCTTCAGATTCCATCATTGGAACAATTTGATGTGTGCTATGTTGCTAGGCAACATCAAAGCCAGCTCACTATAATCCAGTAAAACCTAAAAAGACAGTTACAACTGTAGATAACAACTCTAGCTGTAGGATTTAGGAATTTTGTATACACAAATATCACAATTAAGTAATTATTAGCTTTATTATTTTCCTTGTCTAATCAAGGAATGATTCTTTTTAATTGAATTTGAATCAGTGACGTATTATGCAGATATATTTTTTATTTTTGAGTTTTCTTTGTGTTTACCTTTCTGTGCCTATTGAGTCTCTGTGTTGTCCTGTCTACCTCTATGATTGCTCCCAGCTGTGTCTCGTTCCCCTGATTATCCTTTGTGTATTTAATCCCACCTTTAATCCCGCCCTTTTAACTCATGTAAAGCACTTTGAATTGCCTTGTTCCTGAAAATATGCAATATAAATAAAATTACTTTACCTTACCTTACCTTTTTGCACTTACTGTATTTCTGTCATTTTATTTTGTATAATACATGATTGACTTTCGGCTTTTAACTTGATGCTTTTATTTTGATAAGACAGCTGCCTTTGTTTATAATATAGAACAGCAGCTTAACAACAGAACGGAAGTCATGTTGCACAGAGTTAGTAAAATTTATCTTATTAGTGGCCCCCTTGATGGAGGCACCAGGTATGTTTGTTTTGTAAACAAGGATATTTATTTTATTGATTGATTGGAATTGTAAATTTGCTTTATTGTGTAGGAATACTGATTTGGTTTTTGAATAAGAGTCGATATTTTAGTCGTGAACGTTATTTTTAGTTGATACATCACGGTTGTAAGAGCGTGTTCTGTAGCTTACACTGTCCTTTTGTGTTTGTGTATACAGCTCGTACGATGAAACTCCTGCTTTACTTCCAATAAACCTCACTGTTCACCAGTAAAGCCAAAATCCTTCATTTGAGGCGGGGGTCTGCTACATTTAGTATTTTGTAAATTACTCTCCTATTTTCACCACTGTATTTTCCATGAGATCACCAATAAATATCAGCAAAATTGAAAATATGGTTAAATGCAGTTGCTATGTGCAGCTCAGCGATATAAATGACACTATTTTTGTTTAGTTAATGGCGTCCTGAAGAAACCTATGTCAAATAGAAATGTTTTTCATTAGTGATATTTCTGTTTGTGGCTCTATAAGGCTCTGTCATGAAGTCTCAGCTATAAAGCTACCTAAAAAAGTTTTTTTATTATAATTTTTGTGGTTAACGCAGTAGAACCAAGAAATATTGCGATAAAATTCAAAATAACCCAATAACAGTCTTACCAGCTTGCCCTTCTGAAGACCAACGTCTTCTGAAGACCAACGTCTTCAGAAAAGCAAAAACATTTAGTGTAATTTTATTTAGATGTGAATGAAAAGATAGAAAATATACTATTTGTTCCCCGTTTAGTAGACTTTATTCAGTATATTTTTCCATAACAGTATGATTTGTGTTAAAGTGCCTTCTGAAAACCCTAAGGGAACAGTTCCCTTACTGTTGGCTTCATTAAAATTCAGACTAGTCACAAACAGTCATTGATAACATCCAGTACACACATAACAGTATTATATATGCAATTGTGCTGTTCACATATGGTCCCTAATTACTATAAATATGCTGTTAACATATATCTTATATAATACACATCCATTTACAATGGAAGAAAGAAAGGTGAAGATTGTGCAAAGACAGAAAAAACAACCGTCGTACGAGATATTCCACTTGGCCCCTGCAACACTGAGAATAACAGTTATATGTATTAAAATTAATCCACTATACAACGGTAAATGCATTCAGGTTCAGTCAGATGCATAACTTTCTTCCCAGTCTCCAGAGGAGAGTACATTCTCACATCCTTGTGCTTCTTGCTAAAATAGGCCTGGCACAACGGCCAGAGGATTAAATAGATTCATTCTTAATCTCAGAACATTCAGGCCAACGACTCATTCACAGAAATCAACAAATAACAGAAATTGCATTATGCCTCAATAACTTTTTTATTTTTTTTATTTTTACAAACATCTAGACTCTATAAGAGGTTTCACACAAAAGAAATGGATTGCTCTGGTCCTGGTTCTCTTTCTTTGGCAGACAACGACACTATATAAATAAACTTTATTCTGCTGAGTACTTTTACAAACGTATTACAACGTAATACAGAGAAAGACGACGCCACATTGAAATAAATGAATCTGCAAATGCTGGAAGCTAAATAAATATGTTCTTATATGCGCAAATATTCACTCTCTATCGATGTTTAAACTCACTTGTTGGGATCGTGCGAGTACTGGGAACAAATACGAGCCAGCGCTAAACAAAACACAGGTTTTCACAAGAGCTTGTTGTCACGAGTGAAGACGTTGCAGAATGTAATAAAAACATGCTTTATCTGTGGCATTGTTAATTAAAATGGCACATTTCTACTGTATTATAATTAAATATGATCGGTTCACTTAATGATATTGTATCAGCAAGTACTTTTACTTTTAATACTTAAGTATTTTTAAAAGCCAGTACTTTTTTACTTTTACTTAAGTACAAATGTTAATGTGGTAGTTTTACTTTTACTTGAGTACATTTTTGTCTGTGTATTTGCACTTTTACTTAAGTAAATTTTTTGAGTACTTTCTCCACCACTGCCTGCCAGTGAATATTAAAATGTTCAGAAATTATTACTAAATGTCCATGCGGTAATTCAGGCCTAAGGACAAATGGTACAGTTTTAGATTCCTTTGATTCCTGCAGGGATGTCGAATCAGAGGTGCTTTACATGCTGTGGAGTTAATGAGAAAAATGTTTATTCTAGTCGCCTTAAGAACTGACTTGGACTTGAGGTGAAAGACTTGAAACTGTACTTGGAAAAGATGTTCTGTGAACATTTCTGCTGCATAACTGCGAAATGAAATGACTCAAAGGGATAATTTAGTTTTTCCCATGTGTTGTGCATCTCCCTGTATTCTGACACCACAAAATAAAATACAGTTTGAACCACTGCCTTTACCAACTTAGTTCATAAACAACATGTGTATAAATGCAGCTGTTTGGTGAACAGGTTTGTCAGGGAACATTATTGAACAGACATGTCCAGTTCAGTTTTATAGCACAACTGCAAACTGAGTGTCCACCTAATCTGAAAGGAAGGTCAAAGAGATAACTAAGTAGAATCATAGTCATGGTAACTTTGGAGGAGCTGTCCAGATCCGCATCTCATGTGGTACAGTCTGTTGATAAAATATCTATGAGACGAGCACTCTTGCACTTTGCACTTTACTGTGCAACCTACTTTCCCACGTAGGTTACACAGTAACTATATGCAAAAATGTTCTCTGGTCACATGAGATGAAGTTTGAACTTCATGGCCTATATCCAAAAGGCTACAGCAACTGTGGCAACAGAAAACCCCCAAACAAACAAACAAAAAAAAACTAGCAATACACATCATGTAGAACAACTCACACTCATGGTGAAACTCAGCGGTGAAGGCTTCATTCTGTGAAGAGTCTTTTCTTCACCAAGGACAGTTATGCTTGTCAGAGTTGATGGAAGTGACAGGAGCTAAATATGGGGCCTTCCTGAAAGAAAACTTGCAAGAGGCTGCAAATGCTTTGAGACTCATCTGCAGCAGAATGGTTTAATAAAACAAATATCCATGTGTTAAAAAAAAATAAAATTAACTGAAATTCAGACATAAATCTACCAACAAAAAAAAAATCTGGCAAGACTTTAAAATTGGTGTTCAGGGATGGGGAGGTTTCCTGAAGGCTAACCACACTTTTCAGGTTTCATATGATTTTCCTTCCATTTCACAATTATGCATTAATATTGTTGATCAAATACCGAAAATTCCAATGAAAATAATTCAAATTTGACAAACTGTGAAAGTGATTTCATGTATGAATACTTTTGCAGGAGACTCTATCTTTTGTCTATACACCATCTTCAATTTTTACATATAATTTCTCGCAACTTATCAACTCGTAATTACTTCTGCCCTCACTGCCCTGACACTTCAGCTGCTATTTAATTGTACCATCTCAATAATTAATTGTGTGACTGTGCGGTAGCCTGGTTTTGATGGATATCTTGCACTTAAAAATGGCCTCGTCTGTCAAATGCTAAATTGAAGATCTGACTGTAAATGTTTGGTTAGCTGCGTGAAAAATTGCGTGTTTGAAGTTACAAATGAGTCGCTTGGCTTCTCTCGGTGTTTGGATTAAATGCAGGCTTAATCCAAGTGATGGGGCATTGCTTTTTATTAAACGTATTTATAATAATAACCTATAAGATCGTGCTCGTCCAGTGTGAACATTATCACAGATTTAAGGCATTAACATTGACTAATATTGGTTTTCGGTGAACATGTTTAATCGTAGATTTTTGCTGATAATGTGACAGTGATGACAGATTTTGTGATCAAGTGGGATGGCTCGGAGGAGTTTAACTCTTGATTTGTCCCCTCACACGTTGGGTGATGCACGCTGAGCTTGTTTAATCTTGCTGTCCTGCTGCTAATGGCAGGAGATGATGGTCCACAAAGGACAGTCTGCTCACTGGATTAGATATCTAAATGAGGACTTTATCCTCATCCCCACTTCTTTTCCTTCCATACCAATAAGCCCCAGAATGCAGCTTCGGTTTAATGCATTTGACTGGAAGTGTGTGCATGTTTTCTGTCATGTCCGTGTGTGCATTCGCGCAAGCGTGCAGCATTTCTATTGGATGAATGCCGTCAGAGCTGAAGTCTAACTCCGCACTGCTTCTCCATACTAATGTCCCTCTGCTTCTATGGAAATGCATTTCCGATGTTCACTACATTATTCTACCTTTGCACAGTAACAGATAGTGAGACGAGGTTCCCAGAATGCCTCCCTCTCTGGTGTGCTAAACAATCACAGACCCGGGCCTGGTTTCAGTGATAGATTAATCCTGTCTAACCCATACACTGTGGCTTGTTTTCCCATTAAACCTGTGCAGCAGCCTCTGTTGCTTCTGCCTGGCACCAATCTCCTGTTTGGGCTCGTGTGTGTTGGCATCCCTGTCCGTTCGCGGGCTGTGCGTGATTGTTTGCCTAGAGATGTGTTTCTATGGAAAGATATCGAAAAGCACTCCATGGACCACCTCCATCAATCACCAACTCACAGGGAAATGGAGAGAGGGATGAAAGATGGAAGGAGAGATGGGAGGTCACCACAGAAGGCAGCGTCTGGGGAAAAGGAGCAGAGGAGACAGAAGCAAAGTGGATGAATGGATGAAGAAGGCAGTTCCCAGCTCTGATTGAGCGCGGAGTACTGTAGTTTATATCCTTTGGAGATAAGACCTGGAAGCACTGCTCAGCAGCTTCCTCTCCCTGTAGCTTGAACTGAGCGTGATAATAAGAAAGCGTGAATAGGGCAAATTGAATTAATGCCGCGGCACACCATAAAAGCCCTAACTATAATGCATTTTAAAATCCTATAATGAGGAGAGAGCTAAAATAATTTCACACTCCAGTGAAGAAGATGGCCTTGTAACAGATTTTGGGCCTGGCTGACACTGCCAGCGCTTTTGTCATTTAATGTGACTCTAGGTGCAATGTCGTAATGATACTTACTTTTATTTCCTGGGGTGCAACAGCATGAGGCAAACTTGGTAAGAAAAAAAAAAAAATAGAAGGAGAAATTGAAATTTGTGTAACATATAAAGAGTTTAATCAGAGCAGGAAGTGGCTGCTTGCCTGCTGATGTCTCACTTGGGTCTGTTTTATGGTGTCAAGCTAAAACAGTGTTGCGGAGAGGGCACATCTGCCGTGGAACTATTCCCTCATTAGTCTCCATTAACAGCCCATTCAGTTATGGGGATGGCGGTTGGAGCTGGACCCTGTCCTGTTTCAGTCTGCATGTATGTGGATGAGCTTACACGCACATTTAGATGCAGAAAAGGCGCAGATGTGTGCGCACAGAGGTGTGTTACAAATGCAGGGGAAAAAAAGCAACTCATTTTTCACCGTCCTAGCACGCTCTCAGCTACCCCTTCCTCATCATTAGAGTCATACTGCCATAAAGCTGAAATTACCTCCCCATTATCAAACTATGGAGAGAGAAAGATGGCTGTCTGACATGCAGTAACACCAACAGACGGGCACTGATAGAGACTAATGACGAAATGAAAGAACGAAAGCTGCAACGATAAATGGTGCACCTTCCTGAAGGGAAGGGGAGAGAGAAACGTTGCTTTGCACTTCTGCTCTCTTCTCCTGAAAGAGGACAAAAGACATGCCTTGTGAAAACCCAAGGAAGTTCTTCACACTTTGCCATCTAACAGCCGCAGACGTCACTGTATTTTACATCACAGCCCAACAGAAAGTAGTGGCGTTCATTCTGTCATCTATAAATGAAAAGAGTATTGAAGAGCTGCAAATCTACTGAGACTTAGCGAATCATCGCACCTGAAAGGCCAGAGGAAACGATCATTAATCAGACACGCAGTCAAGAGGCCTTGGAAACTCTCTGGGGGAGCTGCAGAAATCCATAGCTCAGGTGGGAGAATCTGTTGACCGGATAGCCACAGATCACAGATCTGGCCTTTATGGCTGAATTATAAGAAGAAAGCCATTGTTGACAGAAAGCCATAGTTAGTCTGGTATGCAGATTGCCGGAAGCCATAGAGGACACAACAAATGTGAAAGAAAGTTATTTGCTTATCTGAGAAAGTTAATATGGAAATAAAACTGTTAAAGACATGAAAGTGAGGCAGTGGTTCACCTTCCAGCAGGACGACACAAAACATACAACCAGAGCTACAATGAGGTGGCTTAACTGAGCCATTCACCAATGGCTCAGTTAAATCCAAAACCTAAATTCAATTGAGAATTTGTGGCGAGAATCAAAAATGATGTTCACGGATGCTCTTAATCCAATCTGACTGAGCTTGAGATATTTTGCAAAGAAGAATGGGCCATTGGACCTGCAAAGCTGGTAGAGGTATACTCCAAAAGTCCTGCAGCTATAAATGCAGTGAAAGGTAATTCTGTGAATTATTGCCTCGGTGGTACTGAATACAAATGTCCTCGACACGTTTAAGATTTGTGTTTGCGAAGGCTTTTGAAAACCTATGAATCATTTCCCTTCTAGTACTCAGTGTATGCACTGTTTGTGCTGGTCTGTAACGTGAAATCGCTCCAAAATACTCAGAAGTGTGTGATTATATGACAAAATGTGAAAAGGTTCAGGGGTCTGATTATTTCTGCAAGGCGCTGTAACCCCAAGGAAATAAATAGTGAGGTGAGCACAGTCGCTCATCACTCATCTACTCATTCCACTTGCTTGGTACACAGCTGCTGTAATGTGGCACTGGATCCACCAAAGCAGCAGAGCTAAACAAAAATGCACCTCACACACACGCGCGCACACACACACACACACACACACATTTTCTCACAATAGAGTCCTGTCAAATACACATGGATGGACAAACAACGTTAAATCCCATAAAATGTCAATAATCCTCTATTGCCAAACAAACCATCCTGCAGACAGTGCTTGACACACAACTTGAACACGTGTAAAGGTGCCAGCTGGGGAAATAAACACATGTTTACTCACCTCATCAGACATGCAAATGAAAGCTCAAAGTAAGGTGCAAAGCAGGGCAGCGAGAGGTCAAACAGCAATTTCCATCTGAAAACTTCAGATCCACACGGTGAGGATTTTGCTCAGAAATTCCATCTTTGACTGTCAGCTGGATTAACAGCCCTTGTAACCTTTGCAAATAAGTTTCAGCCATTCCACTGACAGAGGATGCATGTGTTGCAGTAGATCATTCCATTTTTTTATTTATTTTTTTACTGTAGAGTGCCCAGTGGGTGGAATAATGGATGGGAGCTCTGTTTTCTCTGTCGGACACATGCTTTAGTAAGTTGGATTCCAGCTTCGTTTTTCCATAACAATTTGAGAGTAGAAAGCGTACTTCTCTGCCAGCTCTAATTACATATGATTTTTGCAGATGGCTCAGAAAAGATGATGCTTGACTGGTAATGTAGAGGTTACGCAAGTGTAACCTGATACCTGTGTGCGCGATTGTTTCTCCCAATTTCATTTGCGAGGAGGTGAGGAATTCATCTCACTGCCAATCATATGGAACTGAAATTTCTTTTCAGGTTGTCCTCACGGAAAATCCGTCCAGTTATTTATCTTTACCTGCCCGGAGAAAGCACAAACATTTATACAAGTAAAGAAAACTGCTGTAGCCAAATGCTTTATGTTTCTTTTGTTGCTTTCCAATCAATTTCCAAGCCCTAAGATATTATTCTTTTACGATAAATGGACTGTCTGTAGTCTCTGTTATAGCGCTTTACCTTCCAATTCTCAATAATTTTAGACAATGCGACTAGATAAAGCGGTTTAGGCTGCTTAGAGTGTAGATAGGAGAAAAAAAAAGACAAACAACAGCACTGGATGTCCTTTTAAAAGCAGCTAAAAACCCTTTGTATTCAGCCTACCTGTTACTGCCCTCATTACGCTGCAAGACTGGTATTGATTTGCTGGGAGCACAGCATCTTGTTGGCTTTGATGGTGTATTTAATACTTACTGAAATATCTCAGAGATGTTTCAGCTAGTTTTGAAATTTGCTTCGCTGTTCTCTGCGATTATTTCTCTCTCAGCTACTTTATTTTAAAGAAAAAAAAAAAAAAGAACACAATTTACTTTTTTCCATTTTAAATAGATGAGCCTTGGAGTGACTTTTGGTGCCTGCAGGGCCGTTTCATGTCAATGTGGTGCAAACCACAGCAGGCAACAATTGCCCAACTAAGTCTGCTATTGTTTAGGCTACTTCATGTGGTAAGGTCTTTTGTCAGGGGAGACCCTCACAAGTCCTCAAAGCGATGGTTGCAGTTGTTTCAATTCATGGTTTCTGTGTAAGCCTTGCGTCATAAACTCTTTTTTTTTTTTTTTTAGAAATAGCTGTGACAAAACTGTGAAATATATTCTGTAAAAAGCACTAACTCTATAAGTCAGAGATGAGAAGGACAATACTGCAAAATGGAATCTGCAGCAATAAAATAATTCAGTAAAATAGAGCATGCAGTAAGCTGCAGTTGCAATATCTGTTGTCTGTTGAAGTGAACAGTTCCCTGATGCCATATTAGTTTTTTATTTTAAGTGTTAGTTCAGTGTTTTTGTATAATAGCTGTTATATAGAACAGTTCAAAAGAAAGGATGCAAAACATCTAGAAAACATGCCATGGTGATATTTTTGTTGCTGTGACATTCTTCATCCTTCCCTCTGTGAGCTTCGGCTTCTTGGTCTCTAAATTTTTTTGTCACTCGTTGAACATTGTTTGTTATTTAAAATGCATCTAAATAATGTCTAGAGAAATCTACCCTGAAACTGGTATAAATTCTTATTCAACTTATTCATCTCAGTGCTTCATCTGGGATTTCTCCCACTGACCAGAATTTTTCCAGCTGAGCACCAACTGGGCCAATCAGGAAACAGAAGAATGTTTGACGTCAAATTTTTTGAGTAGTTTGAGATTCGATATCTGTCATGGTTGTAGTTTGGCAATGACAGCAGAAAAAGTGAATGAAGCCATTTAGTTTGTTCCTCCTTCTGGAAGAAGCGATATGTACAACATATTTGTTTTCAGCTTTGGTTCATGCTTTCTGGCATTTTTGAATGATTTGCAGACTTTCTATTATAAATCTAATCTTATACCACGTTTTTGCTTGATAGTTGTGTTTTCTTTAAAACTAGTCAAAATATATGTCTAAATCAGAAGACTTTGCATTGATTATGCATAGAGTCGATGTAGAAATCAGATCTGTTACTCAGTAAACAGATGTGAGCATCAAAGACAGCAAAAGTGCATCCAAATGGCCGATGGTATAAGAATGGGAATGTATGGCTCTTAAAATATACTAGCCAAATAATACATAATTTTTTATTATGATTGCAATATAGCATGCTTTGATTTTGCGATGACAGTTATGATTTGATTAATTGTGAAGCTTTATTTAATATTTACCTGTATACCATTAACAATTTCTACTAAAATCTACAACCCAGTTCAATCAAGCTAATTTCTCATAAAGTTACTTTCTGTAAGTACAGACTACATAAATTACAGAGTCCAAATGTGGTAGAGTTCTGTATTTTTATTTTTTTTTAATAAATCTGAAATTATAGAACAATTTGTTTTCTAAATTTGTTTCTTAAAAATGACTGACAAATCAGGATTATTGTTTTGTTCAGCCGGAATCTTCTCTAACCACTATGCTATTGTATTTAGTTTGTTTTTAGATCTGTTTCATATCATTGAAGAACTAGCCTTGGTGAGCAGATTTTTGTGTTTTTTAGCACCAACACTCCTAAATAAAAACATCTCGCTGATTGCTACTTACATTTTTGTCTTGCTGTCTTTTTAGGAACTTGTAAAATAAAAACAAAAATCATATGTGCGGCACCATTAAAAAAACAAAAAACATTTGAAGAAAGCCAATTAAAGTCACAGTTTTGTTTGGAAAGGAAGGACGCTGATAAAAAATAACACAAAACCATTTTAAACCAACCAAGTAGAAGTTAAAAAAAAAAGTCACCAAAAGAGTAAAAAAAAGAACTTTATAACATTTATAATGAGATAAGAACATTAAAAGGAAAGATGTTTGACAAAAAAAATTAAAAAAGGAAAAGGTTATTCCTTCAAATATTGATTTCTGAACTCTTCAAAAGTGAAAACATTAGCATTGTTGTTTCTAAATGAACATAAACTTGTTTTCTATGTGTTATCTAAGGTCTGAAAGCACTGCATCTTTTTTGTTATTTTGACCATTTCTCATTTTCTGCAAATAAATACAAAATTTGTACTTGGAATTTTGGAGACATGTTGTCAGTAGTTCATAGAAAAAAAAAAAAAAAGTTCATTTTACTCAAAAATTCACCTATAAAAAATAAAATCAGATAAACTGATTTTAAATGGTCTTTTAATTTTTTTTTCCAAGAGCTGGATATACTGATCGTATCGCTCATGGATTACGTAAAATTCTAATAAATTTGGACCTAGAACATAACTTTGTGGAACACCGTGATGGTGAATAAACTTATGTGTCAGATTGAAACCCCTGTAAAGTAAATAGTCTGAATTTATGTAGCACTTTTTCTAGTCATACTGACTGACCCCTTAAGACACTTTACAGTAGAGCAACATTCACCAAGTCACACTCATACACAGCTACACAGAGTTTTAGGTAATCTGGGTTTTAGTATCTTGTGTGTGAGAAAGCCGAAAGAGAACCCACAATTTTCAGTTTGCAAGACAAACTGTTACGCGCTACGAGTCTGTAGTCTATACCCACTTATCTTCAGAGCTCTCCCGTGATCAAATGGCAAGAGGTGCTCTGAGTGTCTTAAATACTGTTTTTCTGTAGATGGCGAGTTAGCTCAACTTTTGCAAGGATTTTAGAGATAAATGGAAAATTGGACATGGAGATATAATTTGAGAAAAATAAAACCTAGGATAAAGAGAGAGGGGATCCTAAACAGCATTTGATTACAGCCTTCTGTAGCAATGGTGCCCGGCAAGCTATTAGATGTGAAATGAAAAGGTTGAATGTTTTCACTTTCAGTCCATGAAATCGTGCAAGGAATGTGTTGTTCAGCACCACTACAGCCATCTCTGAACACAACAAAGATGAAACCTCTGCTTGTTCTTGTTCTCCTCGGGTAACTTGGAATCATATTTTGATCTTGTCCTGTGCGGGACATTTTTTTTTTCCAGGTAGGAAACAAGTTCTCCAACCTAATTAAACACTTCTAACTTCTTCTGTCCAGTTTTGATCAAAACTGTTTGATTACTGACCTTTGTGTAGGTTAAATATTTGCCCTTAAGTAAGCAGCCATTAACACTTTCTGCTGGAGAAAGCTACAGATCCATTTTTAACTAATTTAAATAAAAATAACTACTACAGCAAATCACAGTGCAGAGTAGAGTATTTATTTCTTACTTGTGTCAAGAATGTGTTTATAGTGTTCAACAACGACTGTGAGCTTTAATCATTTTTTTCTTCATCCCTTCCATAGATGGTAACCTTAGTGTGTTATTCAGTAAAATGAAGCTATTGATGTGGAAGAGACCAAAACCTTGACTGCAGTGGGCTGCAGTGTGAAGTGGGATGTGAACAATAAACTAATGCTTTTTTAAAGACAGCTGTAAAGAGAGTTTAAGTATCAAACGTAACGTTCAGAATGTATATCTGATAAAATAATATTATGTGTAATTTCAAAGCATAAAGAACGTTTACTGACAAAATGGTGAAGTATTTCTTTTCATGAAGAACAGAAAAAATTAATTCCAATTCATATGTTTTTAGAAACATGCATTGTTTTTTTTGTTTTTTTTTTTATAAAGATCACATTGATTGTGCACAACCAAATAGATGAATCACTTAGGTGGGACATGTGTAACAAGAATAAGAACAAATTGATCCATGAGAACAAACAGAGAATGCGTCTTCTCCTGGAAATGACTTATTTCAGAACTATCCCAAGATTTTGTCAGCAAGGACAAGAACTCCATTTGGATTCTGCAAAAACAACTATGGGTGTTTTTATGACACAATGTTGCTTGTATGTCAGGCCTTGCAATGCAATAAAAAGAAGATTAAAATTACAGACTGGCTTACAGTACTCCTCTTTTAGGGGTACAACAACGACAACAATAGTCAAATATGCCAAGGCTGATTATTGTGAATCTAGTTATCAGCAAGTAGCTCCTCAAAAAGATATTGAAAAATCTACATACATGAGGTGCACTGTAAAAAACAAAAACAAACCTAATTTACAGTAAAATACCAGCAGCTGTGGTTGCCAGAATTTTATTGTACACGGTAAAATTCTGGCCACCACAGCTGAACACGCAAGAACACACTGCCTCGTCTGTAGTGAAATTACACATTTTCTTGAACCATAAACAACGACAAAAAAAAAAAATCTTTAGAAGTCTAGGGGTTGCAGACAGCTTGTTGGACACCATATATTTCTTCATGAAGCACGGTGGCTTAAATATTATGGAACTAAGGTGTTTATCTCCCTCTGGTGTCAGACTTGATCAGTTTGCATCCATCAAACTACTTTAAGAGGTTATGTTATCTTACATTGAAGAGCAAATTCCCTTGAAACATGTTTAGATAAGACAAGAACCCCAAAACCACACTTGTACATCTTGGTACCTGACCAACAAGGTCACTATTATGGAGTGATTAGCTTAATGATCAGAACTTAATATCCAGTAGAAAACACGTGAGAGGACAGTGAACACAGTGCCACCATTTTAAACAAAGCTCCACGTGGCATATATTTAAACATATCATTCAGTGACTGCATGTCTAAATAAATTTTCAGACACATTGAGGAGTTGCTGACAAATTATCATCTGAAAAGATGCAAAATTTAGCAAACATTTCTCATGTATCAATAAGCTAATTGCAATTCCTTTATCTACCACGGATTGTAGATGCATTTCTATGATGTAGTTGTACCTTCCAGTGTTAACCTGAACATAATTAGCAGCACCATCACTACCTCCACATCCTGATCTCCATTATTCTATGCAAGAAGACTGTGTCCTACTGGAAACTATTGTGTAAATTATCCAGCAAAGTGTAAATAAATAAATAAATAAATAAATAAATAAATAAATAAATAAATAAAAGTTGTTTTTTTTCCCTCCCAAACAGAGGTCTTTCTAATTGTTCCATTAATTATGGAATGCAGATATCTGGAAATGTGTGGCCTGGATCTGAAGAATTTTAATGATGAATAGAAGTTTAGTACAATGTTACCAGTACAGAGCTGAAATGAAAAGAAAGATCTTAAATGTTAACCTTCTGTGAGATAGTCAGACCACAAATCTTATCTCATTTTGCTCTACTAATTCTATTTACCAGAATTTGTTTATAGCAGCAAAATATTTGGACACTGTTCTCTTTTCAGATGTCATAGCATGTCTTTGTTAGCACAAATCCCTTTTTGCACAGTATGCTAATTTCTCTGAGGTTACTAAGATAGAGGCTGACAAAAAAAAATCCATTTAAGGGAAGGAAGGAGGCCTACTTTTCACTGCTCACATTACATTCTGATAACCTCACTTGGGCTAATTTGTATCCCCCATTCCTCATGGCTAGAAGAGATTTGATGAGTCATTTTGAAAGTGACTAAGATAGCCGTCATGGTTGTATTTTTTTTTACTTTTTTTATTTTTGTATTTTGCTTTGCCTCTCTGCTGTCGCTTCATGTTTAAATTATATCAAGTAAGCATATTACAACTTAAAAAAAATTGTGTGGCAAATTGTATAAGAATGAAGCAAAATGGTTATGAAGTGCATACATCAATCCTTTTACTTTTTAAAATGGAAATGCTTTTGAATTTATTTGTTTTCCCTTCAAAGAAGAATCACAGTTTTAATACAACAGGCCAATTTTTCAGGTAAGAGCTTGCAGAAGCTAGGAAGAACATAGATAGACTCACTAAAGGGGCAGTATTATGTATTTTCCAGGCACATTGTGCCATTTTATAGCACAATCAAGTGCAAATGTCAGTTGTATGAATGCGGTGTATATCAAAAATGGATTAAAAGAAACATAGTTTCATTATATAGCATCTTGAAATTGGGCCTCTGCTGCTTTAAGAAGCTTCTGCTCTTTCTGACACTCATGACAACACTCCTCTGTTAAGCGTTTCACACCTAAGCTCATCTGTTCAAAAAATAATTTTCACTTTAATGGATTAACATATTCCACCATTTTACTCTTTTTATTTATTTTCTAGTTTTATATATTAAATACTTAGCTTTTAAATTGTTTTGCTTGTTAATTATGCCAATTTTTAGTGTGAAAGCTATGCACTCTACCAATGACTACGCTGAAGGAGTTACAATCTTCAGCAGCTGAGGTGGGAGAAATGTTGCATACAACTGTTGCCTGGGTCTGCTGCGATTGCATTGACTGAATACTGACTTGAAGGGGGCGAATGTTTATGCAAAGGCTTCATTAATGCTACATGCTTTTATTTAATTGTCATTATTCTGTGAAAACCAAACCAGTTCTCACTTTGATATCTTTTTTTCTTGTCAAAGACGCCAAATAATGCTCATCATAACCGATTTGTAAAAGCAGTTTTCTTTTTATAGGCTCTGTGTGAACCCAAATATTCACAGGATGAACAGGCAAGCTGGATAAAAAAGACCCTCAAACTGATTGTTCAACAGATTAACAGTTTCCTAATGCAACTTGAAAATAGAAAGTCAAAATTTTCTGTGGAATTATTTTTGAGAATATCTTAGCAAATAACAGGTACTAAACGACTTAACAGACTTAATAGGACTTCGACAGTTAAACGTACAGTATTGCATATCCTAGAACTTTTCAGATTTAGTCAATTTTCGTATTTTTCTTGTATAAAAGAGTGAGCTTCTAATTTTCAGGTGTGTTCTCTGTTTTTAGGTACATTTCTTCATTTTTAAAAACCTTTGCAGTTTTTTTTTTTTTTTTTTTTTTTTTTTTTACCAAATATTGAGACAATAGAATCATTGGCTAAATTTAAATAATATTAAAACCCATTATGGGTAAGGCGATGGCGCATGGTTAAAGCGAACAATCCAAGCGCAGAGGCCTCAGTCCTTGACGCTGCCATCATGGGTTCAAGTCCTGACCTCTTTGCTGCATGTCTACTCCTCTCTCACAACACACTTTCCTGCCAGACGACTATTATTAATAACGGCCACTAGAACAAAAAAAAAAAAAATCCAGTTAAATTAGTTATAGAACTGACATGCAATTTACCAAAGATTTCCAAGTACAAACCTTTTGCAGCATTTTCATGTGAAAGAGGCATTAAAATATTTCAGTAATTTTACATTTCCTTTTTCTAAAGGCTACATACCCTACCAGGATATCTCCATGCAACACTTGCTCTCTCTAAATCCTTGCCTTTTATGTTGGAGAATAGGACACATTTAAGTTTGCCTCAAAGCAAAAACAAAAACAAAAAACAGATGACTGAATATCCTCTTTTGGCCAAACTTAAAGAAAAAATGTTCCCATGGGCGCCAACAAAAGGACCCAGCTATAAGAGGTTATTTCCATCCATCCGTCCGTCCGTCCGTTCGTCCGTCCGTCTGTCCATCTGTCCGTCCGCCCATCCGTCCATGTTTCCAATTACTAGTACAGGAGATTTTTTGTAACTATCCTTGAAAATTCATTGTAATAGCTTCACATACAAACAGAAACATTAAAAGGAAATACAAATAAGGAAATAAAACAATGTTATATCTGAAAACCTTTTGGATGTGCTCCCATTTTGCCAGAAAATGTTTCAGTTGCAGTCTTTTTTGCAGCTTGTTTTACTATTCCTTGTTGTGCTTCTCGCTTTGAAGGGATTTTGTTTCTATATTCAGATTGGCAGAGATGTTTTCTTAGATTGCTTGATTTTGTTTGCACGTCAATTTTCTTAAAAGGAAGCACAGAGGAAAAGCTGCTACAGGTAAAAAAGAGAAATTTGCAGTGAGCTGTGCTGGCACCCTTTAGCTTCATTAAGTACAACACAGAAAATGGGCAAAGTGAGAATGCTACCTGGGAAATGTAGCCACTGAAACATAGAAGAAACCTCCACCCACACCCACCACCACACTCACATTTTAGCTTTATCGCAAACAATTTAGGAGAAAATGCGAGTTCAGTTCAGAGATTCTGGCCCTGCCAGGGCTTAGTATTCAATATTTTAGCTACTTAAGGTGACAGTAATATCTGATGTCGGCTCGTCCAAATTTAGCCAAAAGTCTAATTTACATCAAATGACTGACTTGTCAATAATTGAAATTTACCAGTCACAGCTCCTAGCATACATGATACAACACACTGTAAGATTAAATATATCTGTTAGATGAAAAATGGATTCTTAGTTCAATCCCTGTTGTGTTTTTATTTAGAAAATGTATAAAACAAAACCATTAGCCTAAATTTTATTAAACAATAATTTTCTTCTAACAGAATTTTAAGATACAAATGTAAAGATTATGGGTGAAAAAATATACACATCCCTTTTTGTCTATAGGGTTTTATTATTTCAGGACACAATAATTTTGTGTCCCCATACTAAAATTGGTACTAAATCATCTGGTACTATTGTTCAAATCTAATATCAGATTGAAAACAAAACAAATGGTACTCAGACATCATTTATGAAACAAAGATGACGTCTTTGCAATAATTTGAAGCAATCATTTTGCTGTATGTAGGTTTTATGAATTTCAACCTGGTATGGTCAGGATTTCGACTGTGCCATTGCCACAACTTGATCTTTGGAATTCTGTCACAGATTTAACCCAGTCTGTGCCAAGATTTAGCTGTAGAGATCATCCAACAGCGGAGAGTTGCCTTGATATACTGTTTGAGGAACTCAAGGTTCCTGAGAAAGTAGAAGCTATTCAGGTTTTGTAGCTAACAAGCGAGACCAAATCTTGACAATTTAACCATCAGGCCAATAATTAAAATGTGGTGACTGTAGTGAAATGCCATAAACTTGATTCTGTCCCTTTGGCCAAACAAATCTTCTTCTTTTCTTCTGTTCAAATGATATTGTCTCAAAGTTGTTTATTCACAGGAAGCTTTATATACCTAAGTCATGCCGCCATGCTCTTTCTGGAAAGGAGCCAATGCTCATCAGACCGATAAGGTGTTGGTTGTATTTTGAACAGCATGATAGCTAAATAGCTATAGAGCCTAAGATAGTGCTTGGTTGTTCTTATATTTCTCTGAGCGTCAGAAATCTTAGTGAATTTGGTATAATATCCAGGGGGAAGCAAAAATTGCTTTGCTAAGGTTAATGCTGATTTCTTTTCTCAATAAACCACAGGTTGTTCTTAATTTTTCACAGAAGGCTTTTCCATTTTATGTAGTTTTGTTTGCTAAATAACTTTATGGTGGAACACTTAAGGTTTGATTTAGAAATTTTACAACCTGGCAAAAACAGATACACCTTATTATTCTCCTATATATGAAAAAAAGAACAGAAGTACAATGTACTTTCATTTTATCATAATGAAACCATATTCTTTATACTGAAACTGACAAAAAGAAATAAATAAAGTCCGTCACTTTCCTTTTTGTAGTTTCTACAGAATATATTTTATTCACTAAGCTGCATGACTTTCACTTTTTCATATCTGCATCCATAATCTGGGGCTACTTGTTGTTGATACAGTTAAAAGTAAAGCCTTTAAATAGCTACTAAAGCATGCATACGTACACTTTAGAAAAATTAAGGCATTTTTATTTTAAATTAAAACAACGACCAAAACTGGAGGATGTCTACCGTTGATAATTGTTCTGGGATGAAAGTAGCTGAATCTGTGTGTTTACATGGTAAGTGTGTCAGTTGCTGCGGTGTTAATAGATTTCCGTCCCTTGCGCTTTCCAGCACGTTGATCTCCTGCTGACGGCTTCACACTTCGCTTTAAGCACATAGGTTGGAGTAGAGCCTTCTTAACACTGCGAGCATTTGGTTAATGTACCTCATTACTCCCCCTTTGAGCTGATTTTCCCTTTCCATTCACTTGCTGCTAAAAATGCACCCTCTGAAATTCCACGTCTCACACGGGCCATTGATGTTTATGCTTGCAGACGCAAATTGTTTAACTCCACATAGACGTATTTGTATCCTAATTCTCTCCCTGAATGGAAGAAGAGGGAACGAGGGATGCATGTGGAAAAACCTTGTGTTATTAATTACACTCTGTGTTCCGTCTTAATTTTTTGCTCTCATGGTCTGCTACCTCGTGTTTTCCTACCAGTCAGTGTTGTTCCTGCTACCTCTTGCTCTGTTCTGGTGTTTGTTGTACATCCCTTGTGTAGGCTCTTGTCTTTGATTTGGTATTTTACGCTCTCTGTTAAGTATCAGAGAATACTCCTTCCACCATGCTGCCTGCCTCTTCCTGCCTCTCAGCCTCTTTCTCGCTCGCTCTGTAGATATTTGTGTTCCTGTATCTGTGCCTCTCTCCTTTACTCTGTTTCCTCTCATCCCCTTCCCACACACACTCCCTGTCCTTGCACTGTGGGTAGTGCATGTGTGCATAGAAGCACTTGAGACAACTTTTTTTTTTTTTCCCTAACTGGCAAGCCACTTAGCAGCTTTATATAGCACGTACCCAAGAAGAGGATTAACAGCAGGAAACATCAACAGACTGGGCATGCACTGAGAGCGAATTCACATACACTCCTGCACAATTCACACTCACGCTAACACACTACAGTCATTGTATTAGAGCCAACCACACCATGGACTTTTCATGATACATTATGCTAGCCAGCCAGCTGATGCTCTTATCCTTATGGGATTGTAGTATACAGCACAGGCTAGCTTTTCATCACACAGAGTGCACAAGGCATATTTGACTTTGAAAAATCCACTGGAGTCTGTGAGGCTCTGCCTGTTATTTCATCACATCTTTTTTGTCCCAGTCAGGTGAGGCAGCCCGTGTCGGTTTGGTGCTCGTGGGGCATCGTTCACAGCCAACTCTCTGCTTAACTCTACAGATCAGAGAAAAATTGCTCACGTTTGTAGCCTCAGAACACGAGACGTGTTCTCTCTCTTGCTCTCTCTCTGGTCCATTCAGGCATAAGTCCCGCACCTCCCAAGCGTGCACACACCCGTGTACATTCTTCATTATCATTCCAGAGCTGATAGGCTCTAATTATCTGCCTTGGCTCTGATTAGTCTCTCTGTAACAAGCTAATTAGATGGAGCCTTGTAAAATCATCTCCACCATTACCACAGAGACATGTTTGGGAAAGACACCAACAAGCAGAAGGCAAGGAATGTGTCCTGCATCGCTCCCTGCAAAGATTTTATAGTTAACTGAATGTTAAGTGCTAGAGCTCTGATTTCTCTTTGATTAAGTGCTTTTTAACCCCCCTTCTACTTTGCAGCAGAATCTTTATCCTTTCTCATTATTCATCATGAAAGGATTGTTCCGTCTTCCAGGGCAGGATGATCTGGCTTAAAGTGCATAAATTGCCGCTGTCAACATTTTAGGAGATAACATCAGAACATTGATTGGTTTTTCTGCCCACACGATACAGTGGCTATTTATCCAAAACAAAGTGCCGTCACAGTCTAGCTTGAACTTTTTCCTCCTCAGCAGAGGAACTTTTAAACCCCAGAGGAGAAAGTTAGATTAATTCCTTCCTCCAGCTCTTCCTTTCTCTGTTATTATCCTTCTAACAATCCCTTTAGAAGCTGTCACACACTTTTTAGCTTTTGTATTTAGATGTGAATGCTCCAGAACTAGTGCAGAGCATGTTAAATTGCATTTTCTATCAAAACTTAAATGTAAACCTGTTAGAAAAAAAAAAAGAATTGTAATCACTACGTCTGTTTTTCACGTGGTGGAAGGAATTAGACTGAACAAATCGAAATAAGAAACTAACACAGAAAGAAACGAGAATCAAATCAAACTACAAAACAACCTAAGATTCTAACATTTAGCAGCATCTATCTTTCAATTCTGAAAACCTTCCCTGACCATGCTGAATAAAGATTCTCCAAGATGCTACCTATGCCATCATTCAGTACAAGAATTTCAGCTCTCTTTTGCAGTTCTGTCAGTTCAGGTGGATGGCCATGTGTGCAGCTTCGTCTGTCCACCCACCCAGGCCAGATAGAATCCCAATGTATTCCCAGCTCAGCTGAGAAACATAGTCCCTCCAGCATGTCCTCTTGGTGGGACGTCCCCAGAACACGTCACCAAGAAAGCATCCAGGAAACATCTTAACCAGCCACCTCAACTGGCTCCTCTGGCATGGAGAAGCAGCAGCTCTACCCTGAGCCTCTCCTGGACAACCAAACTTCTTACTCTATCTTTATACAAGTTTTAAACGTACTTATATAAGCTGCACTGGGCTATAAGCCGCATGGTTCAGAGCGTGGGAAAAAGCTTGTAGTCCAAAAAATACGGTGTTTGTAAACAGTCAACAAATGTAATCAATTCAGTTACTTCAAACTGATTTGAAGTAAAAATAGATTATGACACGATTCTCTTTGACACAATAAAGTCTTGCACAACCACTGATCTACACAGATATACAATCTCACACAGGTTGAATGTCCGGAAGGAGATTGTACTTGAATTGATGTCGGAGTATCATATTAGAAAACCGAGTAGTGTTGTGCTACACTTTTCAGAGTTTTATTCATAAAAAAAATCTTGCATTCTATGCATATTTTTGTTCTTCACAATTATTCACAACTTTATGTTGGTCTTTCTCAATTAAATAAATTGAAGTCTGTGATAGTAACATGGCTAAATGTGAAAACATTCGAGGAGAAAGTATACTTTGAAAGGCAATATATTTATTTCCTGAATGGAGCAGTTACAAAGGGAACATAGCTCTATTTATCAGACCTTGCTGATATACATAAAGCATATACTTTATGTATACAAAATAAACCAGCTGTTTACATCAGAGAAGAGCTACTGACTCAGAGTTCAGGTAGTGACAGGATACATCACAAATTCTTCTTTTGTCTTGGATTAAAAGCACTCTTGTAGCCTGTGGACAGTTCTTGTTACATAACAGGATTTGTAACCCATAGCTACTTTTAGCTTTCAAGGTACCAGTGTGTTTTTGTGTCCTCTGATGTGTGTTTGTCAGAGAGGCACGTGGGGGTAGAGGGAGATGTGTGAGGATTGGAAGTATGTTGTCACTTTGTGATAACTTGCTTTGATGTCAAAACTTTTGCAAACGTGTTTTAATCTGTTGGTGCATGTGTTTGGGAACATGTTTGTCTTGGCAGGGAATTTTTTCCTCTCTGTGGTGAGGCAGATGGCCTTAGTGGATGGCAGCCCACTGAACTGGTTGGCAGCTCTTCTGACATTCTTTAATGCCACGTTGACACATGATCACAGCCAGTATTTGTGGAAATACTGTCTTGTGCTCACAGATCTGTGAATCACTTCACTTGAGGCAACCGATATACATATTGAGGCCTGTGACGTTAACAGGAGTATTTTTTTTCAACATCATTTCTATTTTAACATGTGCAAAGCATTAAATAATTTCAGTTTAAATCAATGCTTAGTATGCTCTTGTCATAAGGAGAAGTACTTGCATGCAGCCTCTCTTTGGGTGCTGCTGTGCTCTCTTGAAGTCAGCCTCAGCTTAGACAGAGCAAGTTGGTAATTGGATTCCTAGAATCTTCTTATTCACTTCAGTGAGACAGCATGCAGGCGACAAAGTGCCTGCTGTCTTGAGGCGTCATCCATGCATTCCTATGGGAAGATCAAGGTAGCATTACCAAGACTTGCTAGATGAGACTGTGGCTGAGGCTCTCTCCCATCGGATGCTGTAAGTCTGATTGGGAAACTTGATGTAGAACTAATACATGGCTTCACATCCATCATCCACCATCCACCCTGGCATTGAGGAGTTTATACTAAACATCTGGATAAATACCAGATCAATTTTGTTTCTGTACTTACTTATTTGAACCATTCAATTTATATTTGTGGCACACTATATTAGTGGCACACCACACCAGTATTAGTGATATGCACTTTATATATTAGTGGTGTATGATTGGTGATTGCCCATTACAAAAACCGATCACCTGTATCTCATTCCTTCACACTGCACAAGTGCAAATCCTAGCGAGTTTGTTTGGAACTTTAACGCTCTGAGATTAATTGGGGAAGTTAATCATGGATTCATGGATTTCCAAGCGATCCTGAATTAAGAAGTCGGTGGCTTGTAAATATTTGTCGCTACAAGTTAAAGCTAACGCCGCACAGCAAAGTTTGCAGCCTTCACTTCACTCCGGATCATCTTCTTCAGTCTAAAACTACCGGGGGAGACGGATGATAAATAAAGAAGCCGTCCCTGTGTTATTTCCATGGAATCACTTCTGTATTCAGCCTGAAAGAGCAAGTGTATGGGAACGGGTGAGCAGACCAGGTCCATATAGCCGAGCAACTGATCCGCCTGTAGACACTGCTGTAAACACCATTCTATTTGAGCTCTTCACAAGACGCATGCAAAAGTAATAAAACAAAATAATTTTTGTTCAAATTAGGTGTTGCCAGATCACATAGGAGCATTTATAACTAAAGCTTTAACCAATATTTAACCAAAAGCTCAACCAATATTTGTCTGAGTATCTGGTCTTGATCCCAAAATGTCTTGATTGTACTTTTGACCACTCTGCAAGGTAAGATAGTGTGGGGTTTTTTTTGTTTTTTTTGTTTTTTTTTAATTGGTGGGTTTTCTACTCCAGACCTAACTTTCAAGCATGATTCACATTGCAACTTGATTCAGGTCAGAACTTTGTGAATGGCATTCAAGAAGCTACTCAAAACCAGTTTTTGATCATTGTCTTTTTAGAACACCCTATTGTATCCACGTTGGAACTTTTTAGCTGTACATTCAAGGGAAAGCTGAAGAATAGCACTCCCTCATTTCTCCATCCACCATCTACAATAATGCATCAACATGGCAGTCGAGAATGCTGACCAAGAAAGCAACGCTGCTCAAAATTGACTCCTTAAAGCTCAGCTGAACTTTGCAGCTTCTCGCATGGACAAACCAAATGTCTTCTGGAGAAAAGTTTTAATTTAACTATTTGGCATCATAACCGGGAAGCTGAGTTTTTAAAACCAAAGAGCAAGCTACCAACTGTCAGTAATGTTGGTTGGGCCATTATACAGAAGGCCTGTTTTACTGCCAGGACTGCTGGTGTATTGCACAAATAAAGACAGAAAAATACCTCCAACTTCAACTTTACCACAAATCAACTACTACATAGTAAAAACACGATATGATGTCCAAACAGGACAAACTTAACCCCCCCCCCCAACCCCTCACCCACACACACTCTCTCTATTGTCCTAAAATATTAGTTAAACTCCAAACATTCAATCTTAGTTTTGACCTTGGAAGTTCAGGTCTTTGTCTTGGTTTTGGCCTTGGAGAGTGTGGTCTTAGACTTGGTCTTGGAAGAATGTGCCTTGACTCCATTCCTAGTGGGTAAATGCATATTTTTAAGCTTTGCGGATTAAAAATACAGTAAATTCACCAAAATTTTACTTTTAATGCTCAAATGTATAGTTACAAGCCCTACTTCATTAAAAAACTAATGTCATTAGGAGCAAATGTAAACTCCTGACTGGATTGTACACCTCCTCTCATGTATCAAGAATAACACGCTAGGAATGATGACTTTGAAAGAGGAGAGTAAACCTTAGCACAAACAATCAGGGAAGATCACAACGCTTAGACTGATACTTTGAATTGGATTTGATAGATTCCTGGGTTAAACCTAGACTGCATTGGGTTTAGTGCAGCACAACTTACAAGAAACACTGACATTTATTACTATCCTACCTGATTTATGTGTTTCCATCTACAGGAGAGGATTTATCTCTCACATACTTATACCCTTAGTTGAGTGACTGTTGGTACTTCATATTTCCCTGGTTACTTGTCTCTCCTCCAAAAACATACAATTACATGACACCTGTCACTTTTTGTAATCGCCTCTCTGCCACTGTCTCCGCACTGTCCTCTAGGCCCAGACTGGTACCTGAACAAGGTGAAGCTGACGATCACTGATGTCAACGACAACGTCCCTGAGTGGAATATGAAGCCATACCCATACCTGGCTGTTGTGTCTTCCGAGGCAGTGGCAGGAACATTTGTCTACCAGCTACAGGCTATTGACGGGGATGAGGGCAAAAGTGGGGAAGTGGAATACTTCTTGTCAGATGGTAAGCTTTTTGTTGCTCTAACACACAACAATACACAACACATATGGAAGTAAAATACATTGTGCTGTGGGTAAAAAAGAAAAAAAAAAAAGACACGGCAGGTGCAAATGTATGAAAATGAATACACCCAGATTGACACCAGCACAGTTGTTCAGACAAAAAGCCACAGGCATGCAGATTCATTCATGCATTCATACACTTTTTATGTGTCCATTAGATTATTTATCCTTTTTTTACCCACTTTCTCTTTCTACCTCTCCATATCCATCCCACTTTCTCTCTCTCTCTCTCTCTCTCTCTCTCTCTCTCTCTCTCTCTCTCCTGCAAACACAGCCACTATCACACAATCCCACACACAGCCAGAGGCCTTCACAGATTTGTTTATGCACTTTTCATGCACTCTTGTCTGTCTGCTTCTCTCTGTTTCATACAGGGAGTCATGCAAGCACATATTCACTCATACACAAACACATACAGTGGGCTGCTGGAAACCTGCCACAATAGTGGACCCCCTGGTGGCTAAAGGGATTTGAGGGCTGCTGGCAGAGATTGGGGGATGTGCTGATGTTGCTTGTGGGGTTTACTGATTTACCCTGACTTGTGGTTTAACTGTAATCAGGACATCCCACAGCGTCCTCATTCTGAGTTGAAACCCCAGTTGCACCGAGTGCTGATTGTCTTTATAACTGTGCTAAGGACTCTTTAAAGTAGTGGCGTTTGTCAACGGACATTTAAATCAGTTCAGCCGAACGAACTTCTCTTCAGAGTAATTTCAACTCCCTGTTTGGATTTCACCCATATTTGTCTAACCCTCTTATCCACTGCTTAACATTAACACCGCTATGGGATGTCATCAGACGAACTGACCTCTTGATGACCACAGTTTGACCCAATTCTTTAGAAATTGCCAACAGCAGAGCAAGTGAAATCCCCTGTGGAGTCTTCTTGTGAAAGTATTAAGGTTTGGACCTATCATTGCCATTAGATAGAATGGGGGGAAAAACTGTGTATTAGAGTGTTGTATGTGATTTTCTTGGCTCCAGGTCAGTTCAACTCTTTGTCAGTTTGTACCTCCACTTGGTGGAGAGCCATTAGATGTTTGTTCAAAAAAGGGAAATAAAGAAAGTGTACCCATGTACTTAAGCCATGGCAAACCAGTTTATATGTTATTGCATTTCCTAGTATTTTCTGACTTTATATCAAACTGAAAACTTTCCGTTTTAAGTCAGTGAGGATTATCAGAAATATATTGATTCGCTAAATTTCAGAATAATAAGTTTACACACAGAAAGATTATTATCCCTTCAAACAATTTGGGAAAGCTAAAATTATGCTGATGCCGAGACTGTAAGACTTTGATATGATAAACTGCAGCATTTGAGTTAAGTTAGTTAAGCACAGCTGGGGAGGTATTTAAAGACAACACTGCACACACACGCATACGCACACACACTGGTTTCTTGTGTGAGATCATGAGAAAGTCAGCAGAAATTAGAAATCATCACAGGGTACAATTTCCAGAGGTCTTAAGGTTTCACACTCATCTGTTCAAACAGTTTAAACACAAGTATGAATATAATCAAAATTTCTTCCTCAGTGAAGTTATTTTAATAGGAGATTTGCCTTCTAAAAATGCTTGTTTCAGAATTGAGTCTGAAGAATTCTTTCTTCAGGTCTGCCAATCTGTGAGCTTCGCAGACTGTCTCTTCAATATTTTATATATTTTATCTGGCCAATATGGTATTTGGCAAAAAGCAGTTTGTGAACAGTATTTTAACCAATTTCGAGGTAAAACATTTATCTCTGGCTGAAAATATAAATGTTCATGTTATTTTTACATTGCAAATAAACTCAACATCAGTGCATATTTTCTTTATAAGACTTTATTGGCCACACCTATTCAAGCAGGACCATAAGATTACAGACATCGCAAAACCAACCTGTCATAGCTAATTAAAGCTGGCGTGTGTAACTTTACAAAAATATGAATTTTACGTAAACTGTTAAAACTGTCACTGTGTCGTGGAAGTATAGTATGAGACAGACGTTCTGTGAAAAAACAAGCTCCTCTGCCTTCTCCCAATGCTCCCAGTGTTAACGAGAAATACACAGCTCAGTCAGAATCAAACAGTCACAGCAAGGAGGAGGATCTTAGTGCTGTCAATCACCTCATGTATGCGTTTCTCACAGAATCTCCTTACTCTCTGCCATGCTACAATTTCTGTCAGCAGTGCCTGTTGAGAAGTCTCAGACTAGTTAGCATTGCCACTGATGATGGTGGATAAACTGTTTTTCTGGGACACTAAGGTCGACTAAATGTCTTGGCACATTTAGTAGTGCGTCCATGAGGTTGATGGCCATGTTTACTGAGTTGGAAAAAAAAGCATATTTTTCATTGTTCCTCAGTTCTTTATTTGCTCTGGAACAAAGAGATGTTAGCAATGCATTTTTGATAACATATCTCATCATTGTATCACTTCTTATGGTTTTACAATTGTGTAGTAAACACTGGATATTTTACCTTTGTTCTTCTAAAAATCAATTTCTTTCATCCTTGATTGCATACAATTTTCTTTTTCTTTAAACTTTGATGTGGTCCTTTCTTCAAAGATTAATCTTTCTTCCATGTCCTGGTTTCCATGCTAACGGTCCTTATGCTCTCTGATGCCTATGGCACATTGTTACCTTTGTTGATGCAGTATTCCTACCAGCTATCAGTGTGCAGAACAAAACAGGAACTAAGGAATTAAAATTTCATCGCATCAATGGTCGAAACCCTTCCTCATTACTCTGAGGAAATGTAGGAATGCTAAAAATTATGAAACATCTCATGCCAATCATTCTTATGAAGTGTGTGATAATTTACCCTTAAAATATACAGCCATCAAAATAAAAGAATATAAAAACACAAATTAAAGTACTTGATGCACATGAGTTACATTTAATCAAATGTGCACACTTGACTGTAAAAGTGTGTTTAAAAGCCTTTAAAAGTAAAAAATAATATTTTTAATGCAGCATAATCTAACAATAACAACTTTACAAAAATAATTGGGGAACCATTTTCTTTAAATAAACATATTTGAGGCCTTTCTTCAGTTACAATTCCATCCATCCATCCATCCATCCATCCATCCATCCATCCATCCATCCATCCATCCATCCATCCATCCATCCATCCATCCATCCATCCATCCATCCATCCATCCATCCATCCATCCATCCATCCATCCATCCATCCATCCATCCATTTTCTTCCACTTATCCAGAGTCATTTACAGTTAATTTCTTTTAAAACTGATAAAAGCTTCTTTGGTTTTCTAATTGTCAATCCACAACATTTTATTGAATGTAAATCTAAATATGAGTTGACGAAAATTTCCATCACTTTTGCTGTCATCTATGGAACATAGAAATACAGACCACTATGTTTTTTTTTTAATTTTTTTATTTTAGCTTTTAGAGAATTTCAGCACAGAGTGCTATCTTGCAGTTACTATATCCAGGAAAATACAATTATATGTTGTCTACATACTAATAAGTTGTACGAGAATGATCCTAGAAAAAAATAATAAATAAATAAAAACATTTCTATCCTTCGATGACATAAGTATGATGTGCTTGCTGTAAATTCCTTGGACTGTAACATTGAACAAACCTCGGCCATAAAAACTCTTGGTAATTTTTGGAAAATCACATCATGCTCACTGCTTTTAAAACCTTGTTAGGGTGCAAGGCATCATGAAGTTTTAAACATAACAGGGGATTTGAAATTTAAATGAGGTAGAGTCATTAAAATGAAAATGGATTGGGTATTTCAACTCAATTATCCGAGACATAAGGCAAAATGAGCGCCTGAATAGTTCACCAGACAAAAATTTATTCCATAGCAATCTCAGCACCCCCCAAAATCCTATGGAAAACCTGAGGAAGAAGCTACAAAAAAGAGTGGACCAATTCTCTGGACAATGTAGAGAAATTGTGTAAAGACAAACTGTCAAAGACCAATATCACTGAATGCTGCACCTTAGTGAAATGTAGTAGAGCAGTAAGTGGTGTCATAATAGAGTAATGAATTTGTCAAGATTGTCCCTCTAGTTATTTGGTCAAGAACAACTATTTCTTTACAGATTTTTATCACTTTATCTTTTTCTGACTGACTTTGTAACTCATTCGAGGTCATTCCCATACTCTCGTGTTGCTCTAAGTACTCAAGTATACATTTATCTGAAATTGGCTTCCAACCAAACGTGATTTGTTCCTTTTGAGGAATGCTTTCAGCACCCATCAGTGAAAAGCTGTTTTTAAGAATTACTATATCCAATTCACTCCGTATTGTTGCCAGTCTTTTTTTTTATTTTTTAATTTGTGAGGCATTAGAGGAAAAAAAAAAATCAATGTGTCCAATACCAGGTGGGATGAGAACCACAGAGGGCATGGCAGCTCCGCTGCAGATGATTTGCACAGAATTATTTTGATCTTCATACAGGATTTACTGACATCAAGAATTACATTTTTAGCAAGGTCTCGTTTTGATTTCATCTCTTGTATGTTCACACCTATTAGAGTAAATGCATTTGGTAATGATCCTCTGTGGGGCGGGGGGAGGGGTTCCGACTCTCCATCAACAAATATCTGACCTGTATTCCTGAAAGTTATTTTTCACAAGGTTTTCAAGTGTATCTGATATTTTCTTCAGTAAGCTATCTTCTAATTTATATATAAATGTTATATGAAGCAGCTGTATCTAACACAACACCATCATGGGATAATCTTGACTGAATTTACTTTTCTTTACACAGGCAGTTCACAAGCAGTTCAAAACGCGGATCTCCCCAAGTCACAAACTGCTGGTGTCAGCATATACTTATGATTGCATTTATATAGCAAACATGTATTCAGGCAACAAACATGGTCCTTCAGTAAATAATCTCCCTCAAATGCATTTTCTGCAGAATTTCTGTACCAAGACAAATGTTTTATGGACTATCTAAATAAGTTGATTGTGTTGTGTCATCATTGGCTACAATGAGACATTATACACCATATATAGGAAAGTTCTGGAATGTTTGGTTTGAAATATTTTGGCTGCTTTGCTTTATTTTAACTCTTCACAGGTCAACATTACTGTCAGCATTCGCTTATGGGACCTTCAAGCGATTGAGCCTTGAGGCTTTAACTGTCTCTGAATCCATTTGAATTACTAGTTAGAGGTCTTTGACATTAAATAACTGGTAGTTCATCTCATATTTACTAGCTTTCAACAATGCAATTTTTCTGTGGTATAAGTGAAAAAATCTGCTAGCCGAGCTCGTACTTTTTTTTTTTTTAAGCAATATTCAAGAATTATTGACTTAAAACAAACTCCTATATCTTGCTGAAAAGTTACTTGTAAATTAGTTTGGTCTTATTTTAAGTATGCTGAGTTATTTCAACAAGAAGCTTAGACACCACACTTACTGTAGTGATCTAATTTATTATCTGACTTCAATATGTACTCAGAATGGAAAACCTGGTAACTTGTGGCTTTTTTATTTAATATTCACAAAAAAAAAAAAAATAAATAAATAAATCTGTTTTGGATTCAGAAACAACAAAAATCTTAATTGAAATTTCCCTACAGGTGGTGATGGCTGCTTTGCCGTGGACAAGAAGACAGGCCAGGTGGTGACCACGGGGCTCGTACTACAGAGGGAGAGAGAGTACCTCTTAAGTGTGGTGGCCCTTGATGGTCTGGGAAGCCGCAGCGCACCTGCCATGTTATCTGTAGTAGCAGGGGCCAGAGCGCCACAGTTTACCAACACCAGCTACGCCATTTCCATACCAGAGAACACTCCGGAAGGACAGCCGTGAGTTCTGCACATGTGCTATTCTTCTCGTACAAAAGCAGGGATTCATTTCCGCTCTTTGACAGAGAGAATCTTAACAAATGATTTTATTGCATTGTTTTTAACGTCGTGCTAAAAATATTTAGCCTTTACAAAATATATTAGAGTAATTAGATATCTTTCTGAGGTCTTGCCTTTTAATTAGACTGCTTTTTCCCCACAGATTTAGCAGCATATTTAGTCACACTCCGGCACCTTTAAACCAGTTGTTGCCACAATAAGAATAATTGCATGACCCAGGAGAACACAGTTTAACAGAGAACATTTCTAATTAAGATTATTCTTAAAGTGAAAATTGTTGGAGGAGTCAAACCTAGATTTTATTGAGTTTAAAGGGGGAAAAATGGCTACCTGGGGGAAGTTTCTCTAAAAACATTTGACTTGTGAAATATTACAAACAAGCAAACCAAGCAGGATGTGCAGTAAAAACACATAGAAACTGTAGTTTGCATTTGAACATATGCATAAAAAAATGCACTGAAAGAGAGACAAGACTACATGTGCTGTCTGGGAAATAATAGTACGTTCACACAGCTGCTCTTTATGCTCAATTGAAATATTTTCTGCAAGTTCATTTTTGGATGGTCATTTGTACACTAATAATTAAATGTGACTGCAAAGAGACTTCTGCATGAATGGCTTTTGACCTCAAAGCGACTCATTCCTAAACACTATACAGCTGCCTTGCATAGTAATGGCTGCAGCCAAAAATTGCTTATTGACTCTTTGCTTGATCACGTTTTTCACACAATCATTTACTCATTGACTTTCACAGTTTTTGAAAGCACAAAAGTCAGAGAAATACATAGTTATTTCCTAATTGTTACATTGGTGACTGAGCATGTTAATTAGCAAATCCCACTGTTTTTCAAATTAGAAATTGGGTTGTTACTTGTTTGCTGTTGTATGCGTAAGTTTGTACTGCGGGTTCTCTGATTTATTTCTTCTGAACTTTTCTTGTGAGAAGTTTCTGATGAGGCAAATGCGCTTCACTAACACCTTTTTATTTGTGCGTGGTTATATTTATCACAATTTTATTTTCATATCAAGCTCGCAAATAATTGATACCAACATTTCTTCATTTGACTACAGACAGCTCAAATTCCAGCAGCATCATTTGTATTACAATTTGACAGCTTTGGGTCTAAACATTTGCTCTGTATTGGGACTGAATACATGTAGGTTGTTGTGTTGCTGGTAGATAAACGTCCGGCCCAGTCCCAAGCCTTTTGCCACCTCTAACAAGTTTTCTTCACAGATTGATCTGTATTCAGCTCCATCCGTTTTCCCATTAAATCTGAATAGCTTCTTCATTCCTGTTGAAGAAAAGGATGCAGCGACCACCATGTTTTACCCTGTGAGTGCTGTGTTCATCACTAGTATGCTCCCAAAGCTGAGTCTTGGTTTCATCTGGTCATAGCAGGACTTCCTTCCATCTGCTTCCTCTGTGTGACTTATGACAACTGCACAGGACTTTTTTTTTCATCTATTTGGATTTATCCAAATCCAAATAAAATCAACTGACATTGTTCAAAAGTTTGAAAAGTTTCAACTTCTGAAACTTTTCAAACTTTTAAGAAGTTGTAAGCTACTGTAAGTGACTAAATGGACTAAAAAGGGAAAGAAAGACTGAGTATGCACTCATATTTGAACAACTGAATAAATGAAAAAACAAGTTCACAATAGCATGCACACAGGCATACTCGTGTGCAGCAGGTGAATTTTCTCACATACTGTTCAAGATTTGTGCTAATAGGCATTCATTTGGTCACACTATGCACTTGAGCAAGCATTGACAATCATCATCGCACACTATTAGGGGAATACAAACTCTCCCCACAAAGCAAACACTGGTGTCTGCATAATAGTGTGACATTATTACACACAACTGACAAGAACTGATTGACCGTGTTTGTAGCACGCAGGCAATGGAGCATAAAGTAATTGATTTCATTATAGCACACTGCTGATGCAGGAAAAGAGGATTTCGATTCTAATTCTACATGGGCGCAAGTGATATCAAGTAGCAAAGGCTGCTTTTTTCAATTTCTTTTAATCACCTTCTCTTTGTTCCACAGCTTCCTTGTGGTGTTAGCCATTTCCTTCCAGAAGGAACAAATCAGCTACAGCCTGCTTATCAATCCCAGCAGCCTTTTCAGCATTCAGCAGGACACCGGAGAGATCAGCCTGACCAGGACGCTGGATTATGAAAGTGACCAGAGACGCTACCTTCTGATGGTGCGAGCCAGCGAGGAGCCTGGCAGCCTGAGTGCTGCAACAGAGGTTAGTTTAATTAGAACATGAAACAGTGAGTTAGCGATCATCAGTCATGACAGTTCACATGCTCTGGTCAACTAAACTCAAAACAGAGATACAAATTGATTTTTTGTGTGTGTGTGTGCGTGTGAGTGTGTGTGTGTGTGTGTGTGCGTGTGTGTGTGTGTGCGTGTGTGTGCGTGTGTGTGTGTGTGAGAGAGAACAAAGAAAAATCCATTATTCTGGTTAAACAAACTGAAAGAACTGCTTTTGCTCTTGCAACTTTTCATTGGTGTGGCTCTGTTGCATAAAACTAGATCTTAAAAAAATATAGCTTTGAAAGACAACAAAGCGAAGCAAAGCTCATATTTTGTTGTGTTAATTGTTGCAATTTACTGAACTTATGCCAGATGCTAAAATTAGTGTATAGGTCATGTTCATTTTAATGGGGCCGTCCTCCTATTTTGGAAACATTGTGCTCCAGTTATGCAAAATATATTAATAAATCATTCTGAATAAGTGGCATTTCTTTCCTTTTTTTTAATCAAAGCACAATCACCCTTATTTGAATCAAAGCAAGTCCTGCTTCAAGTGCAGTATCTTTTATGAGTATGTTTTTTTTGTTTTGTTTTGTTTTTTGTTTTTTTTTACATATTTGTTAAAACTGTCACATGGTGTGATAGTATAGCATGAGACAGGTGATATGTGAACTGTCACATATGGCTGTCACACCCAGTAGAAGGAAACAAACACACCCAGTATAACACTTGCATTCTATTGGCTGAGATGTTACCAGGCGACAATGCTACATTGTTCCAAGCGCAAGCAGAAAATGATTCGCAAGAGAGCAAAGAGGCTTGCAAACGGAGATTTTGATCCGAGCAGAGACAAGTTTTGAGCCCGAGGAGAAAGGGTTTTTTTGAGCCCAAGGAGAAAGGTTTGAGAAAGCAAGCACAGTGAATGTTTGAAAGAGAGCAGAAGTTTTGAGTATAAGCATTACAAGTTTTGAGAAGAAAGACATGAAGTCTTCTTTCAAACTGAAAATGTAAGCACAAGTACAAGTTCTCAAAGCTTTTTAAGTTGTGCTAAATATGTGCTCTGAAATTATGACAGAAAAATCACCCCATAACATTAACCTAGTACTTAAGCAAACTGGTCAAAATGAAAATGTCTTCATTAGGAGGGCATTTGAGTTTTTAAAAGACTGGATTTGTTTTCGAAGGTAGTTAGTCAGAGCATTACAGCAACTTTGTTAATGTCTCTAGTGTGTTATTTCAGTGCACTTTAAAGCTACTGATATTTAATGAAATGTGTATGGTGTTGATCATTAATTTGAATGTAGTGCTGGAATGTCTCTCACAAAAAATATACATAAATGATTGGGATTTTTATGACAGTAGAGACAATTCTCTCTACCGTTAATTAATGCCAGATGTTCAACTTTGTAAACCGTCATTTCTTACTTTTTATTTTGTGTTTAACTCTGTTCACATCCATCCTTTCTGCTTCATTCCAACACAAATCCATGTGCATTGTTTCCCCAAATTGAGAGACTTCTGTTTTGTTTCAACTCTTGACATTTGACTTTGTAGAATTTCATTCATGATTTCTACTTATTTCAGTGTGAAAGTCACTGTCATAGTTTGCTTTGTTTATAGATTGTTGTAATGCATTGTTAGAATGTTATTTTTTGTGTGTTTTCTTTGCTGTGGTTTTATCAAGCCTCATTGTGTTCTTTTGTTTTGTTGGGTTTTTTTTGTTCAGTGGTGCAGTGTTTTCATGCAGAGCTACTGTAGCCAAGGCTTAAAAAAAAAAAAAAAAAAAAAAGAAATAGTGATTAAAACTCAGTGCTGACCTATTGACACCATACTTGGCCATAGCCTCAAAGGAAGAGCAACAGAATTTGTCGCTTTCTGCAGAAATGGGACGGCTGAGTGGTTTTGAAATGTTAACAAGTGAACCATGGGGCTCAGGGATTTTGTTCTGTTTTTTTTTTAAGAACCTTTTGTTTCTGTGTTTTGGAAAGTGCTTCTGTGAAAAGTGTTAAAAGTTGAAATGTAGGAAAAGTCTTTTAGATTTGAAACTTCAGAATTTGAACTACAGCTAATCATTTTTAGTTAAACTATCAATCCTTTCAGGTTTACCTAAATTATTTATTTTCAGATTTAGTTACCCAGTTATTATGTCACAGGCTACCTTTACACCACATATTTAGCAGGGGAAAAAAATCCTTTCTGTACAGCTCCATGTTTTGGAATAGGAGCTGGAGACCGGGAAAAAACCTTTCCCAGCTATTTCAGGACTATTACTCAGCTGTCACTTCACACTTTACACACTGTGGTGACAGGGAGCTTGTAGGATGGAGGACAGTTAAGGGCTTTTTGCTGAAAACACACACACTGCAGCACTCACATGCTGAAAACATTTCTATTTTTGACTCGGGGAAAATCATGAAGTGGAAGATAAAGGATGAGTTGAACTGGCAACTAGTGGAACTAGAAAATGCAATTAAGATTAAGTTTTGGGGTCAACTTTCTACAGAGCATTTGATATGGTTGTCTTCCGGATTTGAGAGCTAATAAAGAGTGGTTAATTTTGTGTTCTTTCACAGTGATTTCTCCTCTCCCTCCCTTTCTCTCTCTGCCTCTCTGCCTCTCTTCTGCCTCTCCGGCACTAATCAGGTTCAGGTGTTGATAACGGATGAGAACGATTGTGTCCCCGAGTTCCTCCAGTCCATCTACAGTGTAGATGGAGTCCCTGAGACTGTAACCACAGCAACATCCCTACTGCAGGGTGAGACTCTTTTGACCTCAGATTTCCCATTCATCTGCTTCCTTTATAAATGGAGTATGGGGACTTTTAGATTGTTCCCCTTCTCCATTTCACAGGAGAAAACTCTGGATGGATTTTAAATTCAATCAAAAGTTCCAGCTTCTGCGAGCCTCTCTGTTTTAGCGTATTGATACATAAAGGCTCCATTTTTGCCTCAGAACATCAGCTGCTAAAGTCCATGAAAGTCTGTCAAGATGTTATGAATTTGTTTGGATTTATTCTGGTCTCCCTAACCGATGATGTAATACGTTCTCAATTTTTTATAAGAATAACGTCTGATTTAAATTATGTGTCTCCACTCTGGACGGATATCCACTATTACTGTTTATATCTTGTACAAACTGAAGCTAATTAAGAAAACTCTCAGGCTTAAAATGGTGCAGAAATGTTCTGTATTATCTAAATACAGATGTTTGTGTTTTTTAATGTTTGACGTATTTTGACACTTTTTCACAGGCACTCCACTTCCCGAAGAAAATTGCACTTTTGATTGCACTCATGAGAGTTAAGTGTAAGAAGATGCTGTGCTTTACATCATTCAGATGCGGCCTGAGGGAGAAAAAAAATAAATATATACATAAAAAAAGCAGATACGGAAAACACACAGACAAAGCTGCAAACAATATAGTATCAATAAATATAACATTATTATTATTAAGTTTTGCCTAGTAAAGTTCATGTCGCTGTTTAAAAATCAAACTAGATATTTTCATGTATTATAGAAAAATGCTACATTTTTCCTTCTGTCTAACAATAAATCAGGTAAAAACTCCTCTTTTTGGTCCGCTTGGATTATGAGCACAATTAACATTTGTAGAGTTTCATCAGACATTTCTCCAAAATGTAAGATCTTTTGCAAAGCACAGTCTTGCTTTTCAAATTTCCTCTGGAATAGTGACGTCTTCTCTGAGTGACCTTTTTAGCCAGCATCTTCACAAGGTTTGCTACTTTTGTTTTGCTGTTGACTATTTGCACCAAAACTTATCGCCTGTAAATGTTTGAAAAGATGAATGTGACACCATAAGTCATCAGAAAATCGAGCCAGACTCGTGAAGGTCAACAACTCTTTTTATGCTGTCTTGGCTGATATTTTTGTTTTTAATTTTTCAATCATCTCAGACAAGTTGCTCAGTGAAGCAAAGTGTTTGAGGTTTTGCCTTGAAATGCTTTCGCAGGTATGTTTCCAGTTAACTCAAATACCGTGAACTGGCCTATCGAAACTTTGCACGGTCATGACATCATCCAGGCTCTCCCAAATGTTGAAAGGCACAGTGATCTTGGTCGTATGCAGACTTCAAAATTGAAACGCAGAAATTGAAATTAAAACTCGTCACACTCACAACTCTCCGTAAAGTGCATTTAAATATCTTGTTTGAACTATATCATTAGTTATATTTTGTAACTGTTCGACATTTTCTCTCCAACTTTTTTTTTTTTTGGTTTTGTTTTTTTTTTTTCCCTATGGGGTTTTGTTTTATAAATGCAATAGTAATTAGAATTGGATTACTGAACTGGTTAGTGAATGAATGCTATGGAATAGGAGCACTTACTGCTGGATATATTAGCTTGAAGGAGATCAATAAGATATAGAGAGACAACATTGCTGATGACCTTGAACGTATGAAGTAAGGTTTTTCTAATGGCTTCAGGCCATTGTGTTCAAAGCCTCAAGGAGGATCATTTATTAGATTACCTCAACAAATCAATTATTAATTGGCTAACTTCATTTTGAATTCACTCCGATTATTTTTGATTATTAAGTTTGATCATCTAAAACATTTAAGTGCAGAAAAAAGGAAAAACACAGAATAGTTGTTAGGGGAAATGGACTATAAATCAAAAACTTTATTCAGAAAACAATAAAATATAGAGTATAAATGGATACCACGTAGAAATAGTGGGAAATGGCGATCCAGCTATAAGAGAAAATGATTAATAGGTTAGTAGAAAAAAATGAAAGTGAAAGAATCAATTTGAAGGAGAGAAAAGAAGCTTGTAGGGTTGATCTTTAAATAAACTCAATCCCAGCTAGAAGGAGTGGGCAGAATTGTGAACAGACACAGAAGTAGAGGGAGTTTTTTTAATCTGGAGGACTGCTCTGCTAACCAATAAAATATCAAAGATTTTTTTCCTTCTTAACTCTCTGAGAGAAAGAAAATCAGCTTTTCACTATCAGTGTGTCCCCACGGGGCAAAGGCCCACTGAAGTTGACGACAAAGTAGATTAAACTCACAGAAGAGCTTTTATTAGAGAAGTGTAAAGGAAATTCAGAATTTCAGTCTCTTCAACATTTAATGAGTCGGTGAAATTATACGAGCCAAATTAAAAGAGTATCATGAATTACCAGATGTGATTTGTTTTACAAGGTGCTAAGACGAAACAAGAGCGAGACATTAACACATGCAGGCTGCACGTGATGCTTGACATGCAGCAAATAAAAACACATCAAAGTAAATTGATGGATCCAAGTGTTAGGAGCTGGCAGGGATGTGTGTGTTAAACGGAGAGTTTAAGTGAAATTCACAGTGGTTGCGGCTGCGCTCTCTGGAAAAAAATCTCATCACACATCAGAGGCAAAGCTATAGTTTTTCTGTGTAATTACCTTAGAATATAATCATTTCCAGCCAGGCATACACACATAAGTGCTGTTCATTTAATTATTTCTTTTCCATGTCTTTAAGCCAATTTTGGCAAATGATGGTAATCAGTCTAGCAGGGAGCATTTTGTGTTCTAATAATTGTAGCTGTCTGAACTTATGATTTATTGCATGTTATGCAAGGCCATAAAGGGATAATGACCTACAAAGATGTGAAAATATTCATCTGCACATGCCATGCCATCGTTTTTTTTTTTTTCTTTCATTAACTGCTAACTGATGATCCTGATGTCATGTGCTCCATTTTGACAGTTTTAGCCACAGACTGTGACTCAGGATTAAATGCAGAGCTCACCTATTACACCCTGAGCCCGGATTTCAGCATTTCACCCCATGGGACTGTTTTCCCTGCGAGGCGGCTTGACTACGAGAGGCCTAACCATTTGTACGAGTTTGTGGTGATGGCAGTGGACAGCGGGGATGAGCCTCATTCTGGCACCGCCACGGTCCGCGTGAGGATGGCTAATGTCAACGACGAGGCTCCTGAATTCTCTCAGCCTGTGTGAGTTTCTGTATTCATTTGCATTTAAAGAACACCATCTTATTCTTTTGGGCATGTTTATGGGAAAGTTGAAGTTTGTAACCTTATTTGTGTTCTTTTACACAAAGTATATGGATACACAGTTCCATCAAAATGTGTTGGCACAGCCGGTAAAGATGTGTAAAAAGCACAGTTAGCAGGATGGAAAGGGAGGCAAAAAAAAATCAAAAATCCAAAGCTCAATGATTTAAGAATCGCATCAAAGACCGGCATCTAGGAGTCACTAAGTCTCCATAACAATTATTAAATATGAATGGGTTGTTTGGGAGGCATGTACCAGGAGAAAGCCTTTTTCTTCTCCTACTGTCACAAATGTCACTATATTTTGCAATTCTCTGCTGTGAATTTAACTGGAGCTATATGCTTTGGTTTAATGAAATTAAGATTAAACTTTTCAGCTACAAATACTGCAGGTGAGTTTGACACAAAAAAGATATTTTGCCAGCAGTGGTATGAAAAATTGTGCTACCTTTAAATATATTAATGATTTTATTCCCCCCACTTAATAGATGCACTCAAGTTAAAGAATTTTTATGGTAGAAAAGTATCCCACGCTAGAAAAAACAAATGATAGTTTAGAGCTTTTCCAAGTTTGCCAATAAATGTGTTATAGATATTTTCAAGTATATTTTTTTTTAAGTATTTGCGCTGATAATGCATAAATTATATTTCTGTCATTTAAATAATATTCTTTATGGGGACTTAAAATCGTCGATTTCTTAGCTGCACTTAAGAATTCCTGCTGAATTCTCCTTTCTTCTCCTTTCTGTCACACTAACAATAAACAAAAATGACACCGTGCCACTGGAAACCACGCATGCTCATGCCATCACACTGCCTCCGCTTGTTTTACATGTTAAGCTTCTATTCATGAGCTGCTCCGAGCCTTCCGCCTACTTTGTTCCCAATTGTTAATCTGGTACATGTTGACCTAAGTTTGATGTCTCCAAAGACAGCTGCTGCAGAACTTTTTTGGCTTCTTAAGATGTTTTGTTGGCAAAATCTAATCTGATCTTTTTCTTTTCTTGGGGCTGACAAATGTGTATCCTTTGATGCATTGTGCTCCTATTATGCCTTTTCATCATCTTTGACTCAATAAGTGATGTTTACCTACTGTTTGCCACTTAAAGTGGTAGTATTCTTTGATAATCTGTTCTGTGGACCTTAAGGACCTGTGCGGTTCCTCAGATAAAGCATATCTGTACAAAACACTCCCTGCTTGTTGCTACACATGGTAAAAATGTCAAATGAATCCATCCTTTATTGTTGTAGTATAATCTCTCCCATATAAACTAAGTGTTTATATTTTCATGAAACCAGTGGTCCCACAAGTAATGGCACCTATTAAGGCTTATTAAAAATAAATATTAAAAGAAAACCTGTAGATGAACTAGTTTCTCTGAAATAAAATTAGACACAGTGGTACATTTTATAGCCACTGTCTACTTCCCAAGATCCAAATTTACATTTTCACAATGCACAGCAAGAAAAATAAGATGATGGGTGAGGTATAAAGAATCTAAACGTCAGATTTAGGACTGCAGCAAAGAGTGGCAACTTCGGATTGCCAGGTATCCATTATCCAATTAAACAAAACTGGTTGGTTGAGACACATGGATCTGTACAAAGTTTATTTGTGATTAGTTAGACATTTGTCGCACTGTTTTTTTTTTTTTTTGCGGAGAGCGGTGTTGATATTTAGCTTCAAATAGTTCTCTTTCACTATCTGCATTTTGTATCTGCAGGAGACATGAATATTTTTGAGGAATGTTTATCAGACACGGTGAGGAATTGTGTACATTTATACGACTCTTCACTAAATAACTACAGTAATAATAAGACTATCAAACAGCTAAAAACTTCTGGGTGGAAATTGTTTATTGCTTATTTAAGGATCCCCTTTAGTTTCTTCCGTAGTAGAGACTATTTTTCCTGGGGTCCACACCAAACATTACAATAAAAACATCCTTTACAAGGCAATGTTGTTGTCCACTGAGGACGCTGTCTGCAGAAAAGTGTGGCACTCTCTCTACGACTGTTTCGTAAAAGCAAAACAGAGGATGCAGGAAGGGAGGGGGAAACCCCTGCAGGAGGGAGCGTGACGTACAAAAAATCAAAACGGGTGTCCCACAGGTGTTCTGCACCGTTGTGTGAAAAGTGTTCACAATCACGTGACTGCGCTTTGACTGTTCAGCTTCATATGAAGCATGTGGGAGTTTTAACTTCAGATGTTTTCTTTACAATAATGCAACTAAGATACAGACTTTTAGCGACAAACACTCAAAGTGGGTTTGATATCAGATAAACGAGAAATATGAGGAAAATAATCTGATGAGTAGTGCTGCGTATGGTGGATGAACTGTGCAGCTCTGAGCCCGTTTCTGTTTGAAAGAGGAACTGTTTGGGGGCGTGCCGTAAGAAACTTTGGCACTATTGGAGTGTTTTAAATAAACAAATCAGCTGAAGGAAAACTAGAAATGGGCCATCATTTGGACTTTTATCGGTATGATTCAAATCATTTACCTAAATCTACATAGAAATAGTTCAGCAGACAGAATTTATACATTTTTGTGGCACTGAGGCTTACATTAAAACACTCTTAACGTGTCATTCCATTCTTACTTAATATGCTGAAAGGGTGTCTTCATCAGGGATGTAATTAAGGGTGAAGGATGATGTTTATTACTACTAGGCTCTAGCTTGCCATATGAAATTGGAGAATAATTTGATTAAATTGTGCATATTAAATTGCACAATTTAATATGGAAATATAGGAGAAGAAGTTGGCTAAATTGGACTTTATGTACCTATTCTCCATTTTTATCTTAATTTTCTATTTTTTGATAAACATAATAAATAACACCTTTATGAACTTATTTGACTAGCGTGTAATCTTTTTCTAGGAGTCTCGATTTAGCCAACCGAGATGTTTTTCTCTCATTGCTTTCTCGAACCTCTTTGACTTGCATTGATGGTGCCTTTTACTGCATGTTGCAGAGTCACTGCTTACGAATGCAAGAGGCGCTTAGAACTTGATTAGACAATTTCTAAAGAAATTGCAATGGGACTGCTGAAACTGCCAGTTCCTTGTCCTCTAGTAAGTGCCAAAAAAGTTTAGTCTGAATCTATTAACGTGTTTGTTGACAAAACAGAGACGAGGGAACATGCTGATTCTCAAACATCATTTTCAGAGCAACGCTCTACCTAACTCTGAAAGAAAATCACTAGACATTTGTCTTGAACTGTTTTTATTTTCAGGAAATCCATAGCTCATAATGAAAATATTTTGTTACCACGAGCTTAACAAGGCCTGCCTGTTTACAGCAGTGTGACATTTGTTGTAATGGTGTAAAATATGAACACAGGTAGAGATAAAAACAGAATAACCTTTAGGTTGTCTAGTACAACCCTGCTCTCATTTTGTTTTGGAGTTAATGGGGCAGCTGAATGTATTTTTTTCTGTTTTTGGAGGCTTCCAATACACAACCAATATCTGGCGGCATAAATTAGTAGTAATGAACTTTTGTAAAAAAATAAATAAATAAATAAATAAATAAATAAATAAAACTTTTCTGTTAATTCTTTGTGTAATTGGTACAAAAGAAAGTTGTTTTTATTAGAAATGTATCAAAAAACTACTTTGCTTTTGTCTTGGTTCTACTCATTAAAGAGCCGCAATTGCATTTTAACTTGTAATATATACAGTATTTATACTATATGTATAGTTTTTGTGTGAAAACATTTCACACAGCAATACCTCTACCAAACAACCTCTCACAAAACAAGGTTTTTCTTACACTGACTATGAAGCACTGTTTTATAATACAGGTGGAGCTCAGTAAATCAGAATATCATCAACAAGTGAATGCATTTTGTAATTCAGTTCAAAGTCGTTACACACAAAGTGGTGTACTTCAAGCACTTATTTCTGCAAATCAATATGATAATGGCTCACAGCTTATGAAAATGTTTTTATAAGAAAGTAAGAAATTTTACAAGATGCATTAAAAAATAACAATGAAAGCATATATCGCACAGCATATGAGCTCAGTGACTTTTACATGAATTACTGCATCTATGTGGCATAGTATGGAGGCAGTGGTCTGTGGCCCCATTACTTGTGCCCTTTTTTCCTACCACTTCTTTTTTTTCACTCATTTCTCACTTTCTGCTGTGCTTGGATACGGTACTATGTGAACAGCCAGCTTCTTAAGCAATGACCTTTTGAGGTTTACCTTCCTCGTGTCTACTGGACAAATGTCAGGTCAGCAGTTGTCCACATGATGGTATGCTTTGTTTTATTTTGATACTGTGTAGTTTTGTGTACATTTTCTACCAAGCCTATTTGTAGGACTTCATTTGCTTGAACAGAAATAAATGCTTGAAATATTCTGTGTGTAGTGAATCTATATGATTTCAACAAATTAACTTAAATTACAAAACAAATTAGTTTATTGGTGATATTCTAGTTTATTGCAATGCGCCTGTGCAGCTTGTGTATACGTCGGGACGAAAAAGCATCCAGCAAAGTCAGAGACATTGTTAATTTATTTTTACTGTTTCCATAAAATATTCTGTGTGTTTCCATTTGCTTGTAAAATCTTGTTGTGGTTGAGCATTTCTATTGCTCGAGTCTCAATCATGGACTGATTTCAGCTCCAAAGATCAATGCTAGTCACCAAAATGAAAAGGTTAAATAATGCACCAGGTCTTACCCCTGATCCACCAGCTGATCACATCTCATTATGTCAAAGTCAGCAGACTAGTTGCATCACAGATGGATGGGACGTTACATCACGTATCTCAGACCTGCCTCCCTTCGGGCGATTCATTGCAGTGATGTTAGACGCTGGCAGTCTTGTCGTAAACCGTGGCTCACTTGCGTCAAGCAAAAACCACGACCGCTAAGACAAACTCAATATGTTTGTTGGCTGTTTTAATCTCTGCCATCTGGCATCAAAACGTTCTGTTGCTCATTTCTCTCACAATCCCAGACAAATATCGTGGCGAATTGAAGCAATTGCACGTACCCCTACGGGTTATTTTTTATTTTTTTGCACCTTCTCTAAAGGTATGCAGTAATCTGACATATGGATCCAATTCACACTGTCACAACCGGCCTTTTTGGCACAGCTGAAAGAGTGGGTGGGCTGCAACTGTCACTGTGACTCTGCTGCATTTGTTTTCTCTGGATGAGTGAGCTTCTTGACCTGCCAGTCATTTTATTTATTTATTTTTTTTTTTTTTTCAGTGACCTCTTTAGACTACTGTTGCAGACCTCCACTGCATGCTCTTGTTGTCTTGTTGGGGCGTCCGTCTCAGTGGGTGGGCGGACACGCAGCTAAACAAACAGGTGGGCAGAGAGGTGGAGAGTTGGGCAGGCGAACATAGAGCTCGGAGGAAAATCACGCGGAAACATGGATGCAGGCGAGCCTGTGGAGAATACCAAAAGCGGAAAACAGACAGAAGACAGCCTGTCAGATATGCAGATATAGAGAGCAGCCTGCCGGCATTCAGACAAATACTCCTGCCAGACAAGCTGCAGACTGATAGAAATGCAGGCATTATTCCAGATACTGTGTGTTGGGTGCTTTGTCATTGCGTGGCTTAGTGAGATGTAGATATATGCTGCGAGGGAAGACATGAAAATCCTGTCCAAAAACAGCACATGTAAGGGCCGGAGAGATGTACAGTATTTTATTCATGAAATTATTCTTCAGCTCAAACTAATTGTGACATTTGTAAAGGGAACATGAGCAGACAGACTTATGTTTCTTGGCATGTCCTGTCAGTTTGCATTTGAATAAGTGGTAGAAAGGCTAGAACAGATTGATGTAATGGAAGGACAGGCACGCGGGCCAAAGAAATGCAAACAGGCAGATGTCTCGGCCAGCAGACAGACAGGAAGGCATGCTCTTTCTGAGACGAGCGCAACTTCACAGTTGACTGAGACGCTTTAGGAAGTAACGTGGAGGGAGTGAATGTGTCTTCTCCGGGAGAAGCTGAGAAGAGGTGGCCTTTGAGCCGGGTGACGGATTACAGGTCACTCATGCTGCCACGGAGATTGCTGTGGCTGGCGGAGATGAATCGCCTATCAGCATTCTCCTGTAAACCATCAATCACCCTCCCCCCCGCCCCCCGCCACCTCCCCTCACCACAGACGCCATCACCCCACCCCATGCACATATACTTACACGCTTTAGCAGCAGAAATGGCACCAAATCTCACAGTGGATGAGTTCTGCTGACGAGTCAGCTGAAACTCAGCGAGAACGCCGCCCCCTCTTATATTCTGCTTTTCTTTATCAGCCATACTCTTTTATCCTCTCTCTTTTTCCCCTTCTCACCCCCACATATCACTTTTACTGTCATTTCAGTTTCAGCCTTCGCCTTTGTCACCTGCTCCTTACCTCACCTCTTTTTTTCCTGTTTCACTACAGCTCAGCTTCCCTCCCAGTCACAGGGTTCATCTCCACCCCACAGTTCTTTGTGCCACAGCGGTATATCAGTCTCCTGTGTCTCACCGGCCATCTTTGCTGCCCAGCACAACAGAGATGGCAAATCACTGCTGACATTTTAAAAGGCACTGGATCAAATGGCCCACAGTGGGCCGGGCTTGAAGAAGCGGCATTTGTTCAATGACTTCAACATCCCAGCAGACATTATCATTTGTCTCAGCTGTGGCCGGCTAAGAGGACAGGTTAAATCATTGTGACAAGTAAAAGCCACAACCATACGTCTAATCAGCCTGCTGATGCTTTGGTTAGTGCATTAATTCATGTCGTCTGTCCTTCTGTGTTACGTCGTCTGCTCATGAATTGCGTGCGGATTTACGGGCCACGTTTTGTTTTGTGTTGGTCAATTTTCTCTCATTATGTCTTTACAGTTCCAGTTTTTGTACCTTTAGGGATTTCTTCAATTATTGGCATTAAGCTAGACAAAAATCAGCCAGAAAAAAAAATAAAAAATTTAAATTATAATTTTATTTTATGCTCTGCGAGTCTCGGTTGTAGTCGATGTCTGGGATTCAACTGTAAGAAGTAAAGTGAGAGAGTTCCAAAGTGAAAACCACTGCTGAGCAAAATGGAAACAAAGACCAACTTCAAATTGACCAAAAATGTGTCAATGTTCTCCAAGGCTTCCCCAAAGTTTGAACAAAAGGCTGTTTTTGTGAGGTCTGGCTTCTTTTACAATAGGCTAAAATCCAGCAGTACTTTTCAGAAAAACAGAATTATAAGGACAGTCAAACATGAACTGTGATGGTCTGTGGTTGCGTTGTTTCCTCAGAATGAATTTCACTCTCTACCTGAAAATCCTGAAGGAGGAGGTCCCTCCATCAATTTTTCATTCCTGAAAGCTTTCCAGTATGTCAAAAATATGCTAAAATTATTTCACAGCAGCGTCAAAGACTCAGCCAGCTGTTACAGATGCTTGATGGCAGCTTTTTTAACCAAGGGTGCCTTAAGTAAGCCATCGTGTTTCCTATAGGTCGGTTGGGATAAGATCCTTCATCATGACAAAAGATTTTTTAAAATCTTTTTTCAGATGATCTTATTCTAATATTAAAATTTATTTGGCTAAAATCTGCAACGTGGTAAGTACAATTTCATGACGATGTAATTCACAATTTCAAGATTAAAAATTTTTATTGCTATTGAACCGTTTTGTTTCTACATTAAAAAAATCGACTCTATTACTTTTAGATAAGAACCCTCAAAGCTGAGCTCTTGCACATCCCACTTCAATCAGAGGTCCTTAAGATGCTTTTTAAACTTGCCTGCTATCTAGATCTGGCCTATTGAATCAATTGCACTCGAATTGAAAAGGCACCTGTCTGCAGTATATAAAACTTCTTACCGTGGATGTGTGAGTGCAAATCAAGTCAAGTTGAGAATTGACTATACACCTATGAGACATGATTGTGTCAGAAGTACAGAAAAGGAATGAAATAAGCACATCTGCCAGAATGTAAGCGTTTGAGATTTTGCTTTAGTCTTTGTAAGACAAAAGCAATTTGGAGTTTCTGGATTGTGCTGTCACAGACTCTTTGGTCAGAAAGGTTACCAACAAGCCGAATGGTGAGCATGTGTTAGATGAAACGTTTTGGGGGTTTTTTCTCATTGAAATGTGCAGTTGAAACACTCTTAGAGAATGATGTCAGAAGAAACAAGAATTTTACCGTGAATTTTACCATATGTACACAATTAGACATTAAGATTCATTTCGAGCTTGCTCCACCCCCTCCCTAGCCGATCTGACCCTGAGTGGTGTTTTGTTGTTGGACTTCTGTGTTGGCACCAGGACACTTTAAGCCGCAGTTCGATAGTCAACTTTGTGTGCAGCATCTCTTTATGACATTTGTTAGTGGACATGAAAAAAGCAAGCGAACATGGTGTACCCAAAGCTAATGCGTTAGGACTAGGAAAAAGTCCAAACGCAAGCGAGGGATTTGAGCGAGTTAGACAGAGATCGAATATGAATGGGTCAGGACTTCGTAAAAACTGTGGCTCTCATGAATGTGGCTGCTGTGCAGTGAGCAGTATTTATCAGATGAGATCTAAGAAGGAACAGCGATGACTCAACAGCACTATAGCAGGCAGCCAAGGCTCACTTATGCCTGGTCCAATCCAACATTGGAATTGTAATATTATGCCATAATGGTGTAGGACTTGATTATATCAATTCCACTAAATGCTTCATTTGTTCTGGTTCTCGCTATAACCCAGTTCTTTTTGAATCCTTGCAGATATCGAACATTTGTTTCCGAGGACGCCGGTCCCAACACTCTTGTTGCCACAGTCCTGGCCAAAGACCCAGATGGTGACAGTATAACCTACTCCATAACCGCAGGCAATGAAGAGGGCAACTTTGTCATTGACAGCCAGAAAGGTGATATTTCTTAATTTCCAGCCTGACATTATATTTTCACCTCTCAAACTAATTGACAGGTTTTCTGTCAACTCAAATGCATTTTTTTCCTAACATGCTGCTACTCCTGCAGAGGTGTGTTAAATGCCCTCTGGTTTCAAAGTCAAAGCAGAATGAAAGTGAGACTTCTAATTTATTAACTATAAATTCTTCTCGAGTGCTTTTTAAGTGACACTCCCTATGTTATTAGGATTATGAATACATTCTATAACACTATTTTGGCAATTTCCACACTTCTGTTGTGTTTTTTCTTTTTCCCCCTTTTGACTGGTGTAGAGAAAAAAAAACTGTTCCTGTGTTTCTCTGCTTTCTAGCATTGGTGACTGCACAGTTTATCTTTTTTATTTACCCTTTGATCCGAAACCAGTGGAAATCTCTGTGACATTTGTCACCCAACCCTTTCAATTCAATTTCACAACAACTGCTCTATCATAGCTCACAATCTCCAGGCTGTGCTCTGCCGGCTTCTCTTTCTTTTGTGTCATCTCTTTATATTACTTTCCGTCCTCTCTCCATGTTCTCATAATGAAAATAAGTCTCTTATCTACATATCTTAATATTATAGTGTATCAATTTCTAAAATTATCAAATGCATCTTTTCTTCCCAACTTCCTTATGTTTCTCCTCTCTGTTTTAAACGTCAAACTCATGAAAACGCTAAAAAAAAAATGCTTAATTTAATAGCTGGAGAAGCTAGTGCTGCAATGACAAACAAGATTGACATTTAAGGCGGGAAATTACTGTGTACATCTTATAATTCACCTATTTTAATGTACTGCCGTAATAATGTCAGTGTCAGGTGTTGCCATTAATACATTATTTCCCACTCTGATCTGCATGCAGCTGGAATTATAAGTTAAGTGGGAGGAAGAACATTGAGGCACTTGCAAATGTGTGTATCGGCAAGCTGTATTGTCTTTAATCAAGTGCCTTAAAAAGAGATGAATAAAAATCCAACAAGAGAATGGAAAAAAAAGAAAACTCCCCATGCTCTCACTTCAATGACTCTCCTCCACATCACAGGCAGCTTGCTCGTCCTGCAACCTCTGATGTTTTTGCATTACTTTTGACAAGAAAGATGTTGACTCAGATGCACCATCCTTTTATCCGACCTTTTATCTTGACTGTTACATGAAAGCAGACAAAGGAGCCAAGAGGAACGGCTAATAGGCTTCTGCTGAGCTAGGTTGACTTGGAACCAGACTCTCCTCACTTCTTCCTTGTTTCCACTCAAATTCTTGAGCTGCCGGTGCATCTTCAGAGCAATTATTGTATCAGAAATGTACCAAAACCACAACTGTGAAATTAGTTTTTGGATGTATGCTGCATATCAGATTTTTTTTTTTTTTTTTACCTGTGGACTTCTGTAGAGGTGCTTCCCCCACCCCTCTCTATTTCCCTCTTCAAACTGTGTAGAAAAATAGCTGCAGAAGGAATTGTCTGCTGCGTTTTAACGATAGCTGCTCCCTCACTAAGCAAGGCCAGTGTGGCAATAACGTCCTGCTTAATGACTAATGGAAAGAATGCACATACTTTATTAGGACGCAGCCTATTTTATGATGTGTATATTAATGGGTCTGAGCTCTCTGCAGGATTGATCCGTCTGCGCTCCACTCCCCTGCCAAAGCTTCAAGGCTTGGAGTACGTCCTGAACGTAACAGCCACAGACGACAACGCATCAGGCGGGCCGCACTCTCTCACCTCCACTGCCCGGGTCGTTGTTGGAGTTGATGACGTTAACAACAACAAGCCGATATTTGAGCAGGTGAGAATCTTTGCAAAACAGGGTAGCTGTGTTTGGCAATGTTTTAGTTGCTCCAATGTTGCTGGTAATTTATTTTAGAAATTACACTGAAATATTACGCTGTGCTCAACCATGTGGCAGCACTGGATCAAAGTGATGTCCTCTTTAATCTACCAGAACAATGTCAGGGATTTAATGTTGTGTTGCTCTTGTCAACATTATTGCTATTGTGAGGCTGTATTATGTACACTACAAGCCAACCATTTGGAAGCAAGATCAAATCTATTCAAAAAAGAAGGATAACATAGTTTCATTGGTACCTTCCAATAAAATAGGCTGCTAAAAAATAATACTAAGAGAAATGATTGAATTCAATGAAAGCAAATCTTCCAAATGTTTTGCCTTTTTTGGCCTTGTCTCTCAGAACTTCTTTGGAAACAGCTGATTTATAGTTGAGCAATAAGAGACCGGTTTCTCTTCCACCATATCAAGTAGATAATATTTAATGGGAAGCAGGTACAATTTGCCAAGGTTGTATTTTCTGCAAATTTCTTCTCCTTATGGCACCAGATTGATTCAGCCGTTTGTTCATTTCTATCCATGTGTTACGGTTTTGTCCTAATCTACTTGTATTTCATACCAGGAAGCAAACCATTTTGTACCCATTTTCCATTCCCCACACCAGTCTGTATCCCTTTCAATTGGGTAATATAATAAATTATGGTGAAGATTGTGGCTCAATGTTAAGACTAGTTGTCTTGCTACCCAAAAGTTCAATTTCAGCTTCCACCCATCGTGTTTTGCAGTGTCCCTGGGTAAATCACTTCGGCACATCATAATGTGAGTGCGACTGGCCAAATGTGGCAAGAGTGTAAAGCATTTTGAGGTGTTTGTATAACTAGAAAACCGCTGCATGCATTCATTACATTTACCATTTAAATAATTTAAGAAATTCCCCCACCTAGTGTATAATTTAATTTAATCCTTTGGGGTTTTCTAAATGTTTCATAGTGCAAATTATTTCTACTGTGTGAGCATGCATTTCTGGTGCACTTTGTTTGCGTAAAGCAATTTGGCAGACGAGGATGCCTGATCAACCCAAAATAACTCTAAGTAACCGACTGCAAGTATATACTGTATTACTTATTGAAACAACATACACTTTTCTAAAAGAAGGCTGTGGATAGAGTATGGACAAGTACGTGAAATCATTATTTGTCAAAGGTGCTACATACATAGTCATAAAGTGGAGAGCGTCTGCTCCAGGAACCTCATGGTTACATTGTTGCAGATTTTGCATTATGTGTTTCTGTTGGCATTTTAGGGCCGTGAATTTCAGTGGGCACCGGAGGGGATAAGAATCTGAATGTAAATGGTCTGGATGGGAGCCACCTCGTTTACCTCTGAGGTCATGGTGCTCAGGCATGAAAAAGGTGGACTGCTTCCTCCAGCTCGTGAGCCAATCTGTTCCTCGAGTGGGCAAGTTTTAGGATTGTGATTCCTTGTTTATCCTTGGCAGGATGGAATGGTGTAGGGATAGATAAATTGGGGCGTCATCTAGTTTAAAGGCTGCGTTGCTCAGGTCTGTTGTGGTACAGAGGGCCTAAGACAAAAAAAAAAAAAACATTCATTTTACTGGTACATTTATGTTCCGACCTTCACCTCTGCTAATAAGATATCAAGGCTGGAAAAATGACAGACCAGTGAAAGCAACTAACTGAGTTTGTTATGTACGGTGCCTGGTCTCAGTCTTACGGTGAGATCTCAAAGAAGAACTCCGGTAGAGGTGGTTTGGTCATGTGATCAGATTGTCCTTTGGACGCCTCGTTTGGAGGTTTACCAGCCACGTCCCGCTAGGAGGAGATTCACAGCTAACTGAAGGACAGTATCTTTCTTCAGATCTAGGAATGCCTTGGAATCTTCCGGATTGTGGTGGAGAGTATCAAAAAAAAAAGCCTGGCTTTTGCAACTCCACCATCTACCACCTCTTCAGGCTGTTTATGTCTTCATAATCTGCTTCTATGTTGCTGGAATCTTTGGAGACTTATCTGGAAACTGCAGAAATATAAAATGTCATTTTTTTTTTTTTTTGGCAACTGGCTTAGACCTTGTTAGTGTCATCCATTTTCTCCTACGTCTGATTGTTTCTGTGAACTTCAGTGCTCCTCTCCTTCCCCTCTCTAGCTCTCATTTTCTTGGAATTCTCATTTCCCAGGCTTCTCCCTCTCTCTGTTTTCCCATGGGTTTCGATTAGCTTGCACAACCTACTCTATCTTTAGGCAGTCTGTTGGGATTTCAATTAATTTTTGAATAAAAGTGCAATATCATCACAATACACTACACCTGTCTAATGAACTTCCTCCCTAATTAGGAATGACTCGAACTTCGTAGATGACGCATTCACGTGGAGCCTGCTCTCCTGAGGTGTTTTTGGCCATATGAGAACAACGCAACTTTTGTAAATATCAAGTTAGGCCTTAGGTGTCAATGTGAGCGGCTACGGTTCTGCCCCTGCTCGCATCCTTTGATCCAGCTCATCTCTCTGTCCCTCTTGAACTCTTGTTTTCAATTTGTTTTTGTCTTTCATGGTCACTCTATCAAAACACGTATCTTGCATATATATAGATGCAATGCAAGGAGACTCCAGAGGGACATTCTTAATTTAGGGCATATGTTCATTAGGGGGGATAGATTGAAACTGTAGCCAAAGACCAAAGCTGTTCACTGTTGGTTCCTCAAAATAAATCAGTTCAAGTGATTTCTTTTACACAGTTGCGTGCTTCTGGTTCTGCAATTAATCTGAGCTACTGTACCCGTCCTCCTGACCTGTAAACTGTTTGAAGTGACTTTTTTGTGATCCCCGTATTCTCATTAATGCAACACCTTCTGACAGTATATGTACCAATTCTTCCTTGTATTATTTGTGTCTGCTTTGTCTCTTCCCCTCTCCCTCCCTGCTCTTTATCTCAGTGCCAGCAGTACCGTGAGCAGGCTTCAGTGCTGGAGAACCAGCCAGCGGGGACTTTTGTGTTGCAAGTGCATGCAGTGGATGCAGATGAGGGAGCAAATGGAAAAGTGAAATATGGCTTAATGCACAGAGACAGTGCCATGCCTGCCTTCAGAATCCACCCAGACACAGGTAGGGAGCTGTGGATTGTTGCAGGGCAGAATTGGTCTCAATTATACATGAAACACAGAGTACCCTGTAGATAGACAGATCTGAAGTTAAATGGTACCTGACGTCCGTAATGATCATTGTAAAACAAAATATAATGTGAGAGAAGACTTATGCGTAGAGCAGGGAGTCCTTAGATAAGATGTTAAATTATTTACAGGTTTAAAATGAGATGTCCGGTTTGTAAGAATATTAGTGACGAAACCTGTAGCTGAGCTGAGCTGAGGTCTGACGAGGTTATAGTTTCTCCTCAGCGTAAGAAACTGGTTGAACAAGACTGCTTGAAATGTTAATATGTGGAGTCATTATGTTATTCCATCAATCATTTTCTTTCAAGCTTTGGTTATCCCTTCTTCATCTTAATCACGGAGATATGCGGCTCTTCAAAGGGGGGCTCGAATTGCTCAGAATAAATTAATAATTGTTTACTTGTCTCGATTTATGGATTGATGGATGGACGGACTCAAGTGAGAGAATTGGAAAACCACTGAATGGATGAGTGAATTTATAAGCAATCGTGTGTATATTTGCCAGAGGGTTGATGAAGGGCCTTGATTATGCTTCTGACTTTACAGGAGTGATTGTGACAGCCCGGCGCTTCGACAGGGAGCGGCAGAGAGAGTATTCAATTACAGTAACGGCCACTGATTGGGCCGAGGAGCCGCTCATTGGCATCTGTCAGCTTGCCATCCAGATACTGGACCAGAATGATAACAGCCCCAAGTTTGAGAATTTGCGCTACGAGTGTAAGTGTTAAACATATATTATTCATGAGCCAAAAATAGCACCACTGAAGCACAGATGGAACGCCGAACAATACAGTCGTGAACAGGCAGGGCAGAAGTCGCAGTGCATGCCCTTTATCCTGTTTAATCGACCAATTTGAATTTAAAAAGGGCAAACGAGGAGCATTACTTGGTGAATATTTGAAGAAAAGGTTTGATGACTTTAATGGCTAAAAATACAAATTAGTTTTAGCTCACTATGTGTTGCTATGGCATGTCTTTTCATACACAAACAAAAGATTTCAGCTCCTAGTTCTCCAATTCTCTAATTGATTATAGGTAATTAATAGTGGAGCACATCCATTTTAGCTTGGTTAAGATGTGCCAAAAAAGGCCATTAGTCCAGCTTTCTGCTAATGTGTTTAATAGAAATGTAGATAGTTCAAGACAGTTTAGTTTGTGAAAACCGTTTTGGCCAATACAAAAGCTGTGTCCTCCCCTGACCACATTACCTCAGTTGAAGTTTACATACAATCATCACTGGCATGGATGTGATTTGAGGCTTTTCAGAATCAGAATTATTATTATTATTATTATTATTATTGTTTTTTTTATTTTAATTATTAATTTGAATCTTTTAATTTTGGGACAGGAAAGATAATGAAGTAAAGCATTTTGATATCAAGATTTAGGTGAATCTTGACACCTGAACATATAACTTCTCTCTGGAGTACCTTTGGCTGTCCATGTGGGCAGCTGCAAATTTCACTTGAGCTATTTGGAGCTAGTGCTTCGTTTTTGTTGTCACTTTTTCAGTCCAAGCCACTGTGAGACTTGCTTCATTGAAGACAGTAACCCTGATGCTCTGGCAGTTTCCATTTGGTTGTTCCTGAATTGCCTAACCATATATTTTATCTGAGAGTGAGAGTTGGGGTCAGATTGTTAATGTTTTGACATAATTATGTGTTTCAGCATCAGATTTATTTTTCAGTTCTACTCTAAAATACATAATTTATTCCAAGGGTAAGTTTAATGTTGTCATATCCAGGTATCTTTAAGGCGTTGTCGTGGTTGGTGATGCTGTGGCGTAGGAAGAATTTCCAGTAGTTGTCACTCTTGCAGTGAATCTGAAGAGGCCTATAATTGGAATTTGTAAAGCATAAACCAAAAATTTTAATGACTTGTGTTAGTTCTGCCAACAAGAGTGGCAAATAGCCAACCAAACACATGTCAGGATCTGGCTGATGGCTACAAAAAGTGGGTGGCTTTGATACAATTTGCTAAGAGACATTGCTAAGGGTGTAAGTAAAAGCCCAGAATCCAAATTGGTTTTCTCACAAAAATTAATTGAAGCTGTCTTATGTAGGCTCATTCCACCCTGGAAAAACAACTGTTCAAATAATTAAGTAAAACCCAGTGATTACATTCATGCTTTTGGTAAGTTTGTGTAAACCTCCCATTGGAACTAGATGCGTTTTGATCTTTATTGCCTTCTGCTGGGGAATACGAAAATATGTTCGTATAAGTCTGACAGTGAACAAGATTCACGCAGAAAACACTTGTCTTCTGTAGATTTTCTAAGAGAAGACACACTGGTTGGTACAAGTTTCCTCCGTGTGGCAGCTCACGACGATGACTTCGGCACTAACGCAGCCATCACTTACTCCATGTCAGTGGAGCAGCCTGAGTACCTGCGGGTCAACCCTGTGACTGGATGGGTCTACGTCAACCAGCCCATATCTCAGGTTAGTCAGAATGCAGTAGATCTGTTAGCCAACACACACACACACACACACGCACACGCACACACACGCACACTCACTAACTAATGCATCAATTTTGATGCATTAGATGGTAGCCCGTGGGTTTGTGTCAACAAAGTTAATGAACAAGTCCCATCAAAGTGCTTCCGTCTGTGACTGCCATTCTGCCGTATGTCTTCCTCCCAGGGGTGCTGCATTGTGGGAAATGCCACAGAGGGGAACAAACAGAGAGAAAACAATTCAAGCTAAACAAATGATTTAAAGCATATTTAACAATGTCAGATTTCTGTAGGTATATTTGAAGAGCATCACGGTAGACTGAGTTATAAAAGAAAGTACTTATCGCCTTGCTGATGACTGTTAATGGGTGGAAAACATTTTAGAAAGCCATTTATCACAGAGTGCAGCTGCATCCTTAATTACTGCGACTTTCTTGTATTGGATTTAAGATAATTTTGTCACCATTTATAATCTCATACTTTAGAAGGGAAGCATGCTGCATTCTGCAATCTAAAATGTCTCAAATGCCTTAAAGACACCTTGAAGACTGGATGATTATGCATGCAGCCTTAATGCAAACTATAACAGAACACTACAAGATAGTCACTTACCATGCTGTCAAAAGATGCCAAAAGAAGGGATTTGTGCCTTGCTTAGGATTTTGAGTTTCTCCAGAGAATTAACCTGCCTATACCGATTTTGGCTGATTCTGATATCTTCTGTAGGAGCTGGACTTAACAGCATTCATTTTCTTTTTAGGCTTCCTGCGGTAAGCAGCCATTAATTATTTAAATTAAACACAAAGGGAACGTCACAATATGTCTCTATCAGAGAGAGGTTCTGTAAAAAGGGATTTACTATTATTTTCAAAGATAAAATGAATGTCGAGTTGATATTTTGAATGTCTTTAGTGTCTTATGATAGCTGGATTTGTGCAGTCGCCACTCTTACCTGTGTCTTTGTGTCTACAGCCTAAAGAGTGTAGCCTCACATATTAAATTTGAGATGTTCAAGATACTGCCAACATTTCCATATGTAGTATGGGCCACTACCGAGTGAGGGTGAAGACAATCCAAAAAGACAAAATACAGCAAGTTTGCTGCAACCGACTGTACCTTCTTTGTATTGGGTGAAATCAACACTAGGTTACTTCTCTGGTCATTTAAAAAAAAAAAATGTTCCCAAGCCAGATATGAATTTATATCCTGTGTCAGATATGCCATCTTAACCGAAACTAGTTTACTTTTAAATGTGCTTTCATCTTTGGTGCCACCTCTAATGTTTGGTAAAATCTCTCTGTTATGGAAAATAACGTCTCGGTAAACATTTTTGTTGTTGAGAATGCATCTAAGCAATGTCTAAATGGTTATATAGCAATGTGCATATATATTTGATTTAAAATGAAAGTGTTTAAAAACAATCTAGAATTAATTTTAGACGTTTATTGTCTGACTTAGTACAAATCTGATTTTCTCAACATAGACAAAAAAAAAAAAAAAGCAACAACGCCAAGCTTTGTATCCAAAATATTTCAATTATTAATCCTGTTCTTTCCTAACTAATATACTTATTCCAGCCAAAAAAGAAACAAGTTCAAGACCTTTCAGTATGGATTACTAAAGTTTTTATCGCGGCTGGAACAACATGTATTTTTTAAGGAGCGACTCTGTTTGCCACCTGCCTATGTGACCCTTTGTCAGTGGAGCCACTTTTCTGTCACTGTGGTTCTGTATGGATGTTCCGGTTCTGGCTGCACGACTGACATTTTTCTTATTGTACCAATCTGAACTTTGTCTTTAATTGTATCCAGGAAGCATCCTGTTGTCCCGCGTCTCTATTGTTTAATGACGCATTATAATGTGTGTTGCTGTTGTGTTTAATTATGTAAATCTCATCATGTTTACCAACATTATCTCTATTCATGACATCCACAAAAATACAGACTGCATGTCATTACAGCAAAATCAAGACAGCAAAAAAAAAAAAAAAAAGTTAAATTAGTTTGTAAAGCTGTCTCGGTTTTTTGCAGTTCTTTTTATTTTCTATCTATCCATCCATCCCTCCCTCCCAGGGAAAACCCAGGCATGTTCAGGGAGAATATACAGTTGACTCATTGAATCATATTTTTTGTAAAAGAAATATGTTTAAGTAATAACCAGTGGATTTTATCCCCAATGTTTATCATCTAACTCAGCTCTGCATGACATTCTGTTTACATTTTTTATGTGTGGTTGACTCTTTATAACCCCACAGCCACAGCACCCTCCGTGTTTTTTGTTTCTCATTTATTTAAAAAAAAAGAAAGTGTTGTTCTTTTGGCAGACACATACCTTTTCACTGTTGGGTTGTTTATTATTAAACATACTTTTAAGCGTGCCAGTATCGGAAATCCACGGCGGCATCTTATGTCTTATGTCTTCACCGCTAGCTTCATGCAAAATTAAAAGTAGTAAGCCTCCAAAACCTCGTCAAGCGATGATGCTGCATATTTTAGCATACTTTCAGAAGCTGTTTGAATCGTCCTTCAATCACGCTGCAGCGGAAATCATTAAAGCACTTGTGTTTTCATGTAAAATGTATAACTGGTCTGAGACGATGCTCTATTTTGATTTACTTGTCAGTTTCTCATTACACAGTAATCAGTACCAGACCATTTTAAAACTACAGTAAAATAAATAAATAAAACACAGTTACCAGTATAAACCCAGTGCTTCAGCTGAATTTGAAGGATAAGGGCAACTGAACAAAGGCAGATATTTTTATGTCCCACTGTAAGACAGTGCCTTGCACAGCCGTGGTTCATGAAGTGTCAAAACATTGTACAGTAGCTACATCTCCACAGAGAATTAGGTGGAAAGGACTGGAAAGGCTGGCACGACTGTATCCAGACTGTATCCATGGATAATTTCAGGCTGAGATGAAAATAAAAAATAAAAAAAATAAAAACATTTATTGCAAATCTAATTTAAAACCTTTGTCGGATGTTTCCAGATATTCGGTCTGACATTCATTTATTTAAAAAAGCAGCAGCAGCCGCTGGCACCACGTTGGACAGCACAGATTACAATCTTTGTGTTCTGAGTTTAATCTTTTCAAAAGAGTTGTTCACAAATACTAATTAAATGCTCCTGTGAATAATAAATGTAATTTGGAAACTGAGACACATCCCTTTTTACCACACACTTGTATTATGATAATTTCCTATTAACACGAATAGGAAAAAACAGGTAATAGTGCAACTTAAGAACTGATTTAAATTATTCATTGTGAGTGTAGAAAAGAAGAAAATATTGTACAGGCATAAAAAAGTACTTCAAGTGCGCTATATTTCCCTTGCTCTAACTTTGATGAACAGTCCCAGTAATGTCTTAATGAATGTTTTCAACATTGTTCACTTTGTACTATGTGAAGCAACTTGAACTGTTACTTTTAATCCACAGTCTCTTTGCTCTTCATCTCACTTTGGCTAACCACCTAAATTTTATTCAGTCGTGATGAACTCTTCATTACATTAAGCATATTTCTCTTTCCAGTAAGCTAGTCGTGTAAAATAATTACATTTTTATGACAGTTCAAGCTGTTTATATCATTATGTTTCTATGAAAGTCTTCTGCGCCTGCAATGGATTATTTTATTCATGAAGATTAGCCTCTTTACTTCCCCTCTCATTGCAATAAACAATAACTCGTCGCCCTCGGGTTCAATACTAAATGTTTACAATGTTAAAATTTGCCTTAATCTGTAGAAACGGCTACAAGTTGTAAATATCCTGAATGTGCAAAACAACTCTTGGCCAGTTTAAAAGAACATTTTCCTAAATTTGTAAGTCTCTAGAGTCACAAAGGACATTAAGGGATGTCACTGGCTGTATATGAATGTATAAAACTCGCTTTTGTTTTGTGGCTTCCACTTGTTCTGTTTTGTCATGATATGAGAACATTTGTTTATTGAAGAAAAAAACAAAACAAACCTCTGGTAGGAATGAAAGGTTTCCAAGCAACAATTAAAAAGAGTCACAGGGCCCTGTCAGTTTAGATGTTTCTTCTTGCTTTATATGCTATGCTAATTCAACTGAAGCTCTGATAGACTTTGTCTCAGATGTGATTATAAGCCTCCAATAATATTTTTTGGACATGCATTCTTTGCTTTACAAATCCTTCTATGAATTGCAAATGAGAAGCCTCGGGACAACCCAAAAGTTTGTCCTGCTCGTCACACTGATTCAAGGTTGAAGCTAAAGCAACCATTTTTGGAGCAAAAGATGGGCTGAGGGTGCAGAACGATGGAGCATGCCTTTTAGATTTGAAAGCCAACAAAGAGAGAGTAAAATTACATTTTCTCACCTGAATTTTGGATTTAACAAAGTCAATGCCATGAGGTGCTGCGCCGCCTAACGATGGGGATATATATTTTTTTCACCTCTGGACTCCATGATATTTTAAATTACTTCTTATTGACTTTATAAACAAATATCAGTTAATTTTCTTTGTATCGCTCTAGATTAATGGTGGTCTTCTCTTGCAAGGCGTCAGATTTTGATTTCTTTATTATGACAGATTTTTTATTTTTTTTTTATCTTGAGATGACAAGAAAAATATCCTGTTATCATGAGACGGCAACTTTTATTTTCATGTCATAATGAGATATGCTTTTGTTCTTAGCATCTGTACCCCGAGGCTTTGCTGTATGCTATTAATTGCTCTTTTTTTTCTGTAAACTTAACAATTAATTATGTCTTCTTGATCCTGTAAACACCCGAGTTGTTAACTGTCTCTACAGAGAACCTATATAACACGGGACATTATCGCAACAGATGGAGGAAATCGCAACACTTCCGTGGAGCTGGCAGTGACCATTACTAATGTGAAGAATCAGCCTCCTCAGTGGGAAAAAGACAGCTACAACGTTGTCGTACCTGAGAACACTGCTAGGGATACACCTATAGTGGTAAGGCAATTTGCATCTTTAATTGTATGGTGTCGCTCTTAATGTTGTTAGATTTTTCTTTTGTTATTTAAGGGTTGAATTAGCTGCTCGTTTGGTGTTTGGGTTGCTGAAGTGTGAACCGATGATGTCACAGAATCACATTATGTTCGTCAGTGGACTGACAAAAAACTGGAAGCACGTTGGTTTGAAGTAAGCGAAGTCTGACACAGAGTCTCATATGCTGAGCGTGTTTTCTGACTTCGTGGCTACTACTAAAAATAATTAAATATCTTTGATGTGAAGAAAATATAAATTCAATTTTTAGACTGCAAATTCCCTTTAGTGCACTGATAAGAGAGATTACTTATAGACTCAAATCACTGGGTTAAACATTGTTATGTAAACTGCAGTTAAGCAGTTAAATATTCAATCAAAACTGAATGACAGTTTTGATTTTCCCTGCTTACAAATTACAAATGGAGTTTTGTATAGTTTTTCTGGCTTGTCATGTAAAACTCTGTAGCCTGATCTGCCTTAAGGTAAGAAACTGTTTGGCCTTACTTGAGCTGCCTTTCGTCACTTGGACTTTAAGACACATGCTTAAATACCCTAACAGCATACCCTGATATGTAGCCTGCAGTTAATTTGCTCAACTTGAACAAAATAAGTAAATAAAATACAACTGGCTTAGTCCAAAGACAGAAAAAAAATTTGCCTGACAGCAGTCCTGGAATGCACTAATTAACAAATTGCATCTCATTTGTTTTGCCAGATTAACTCTGTTACAATTTGTTTATGCTAAGCTAGGCTAATCGCCTTCAAGCTCTAGTTCAAACATAGATGAGAGTGATGTCTTTTCACTTTTGGCAAAAAGCGAATAAATACATTTCCCTAAATACAAAGCTGTTCCTTTTAGCCCAGCTCTTTAGCATCTCAAAGCAGCTGAGCGTGAAGCTAGAACCAAGAACCGATTAGCATTGCTGGCATTAGACTGCAGGAGCAGAAAGCTTGTCTCACTCTGTCCAAATGAGGAAAAAAACACTGCTGGCGCTTCTAGAGGTCATTAATTATTAATATTCAGGGTATTTTTTTTTCTGTGTAGAAAATTAAACAGGAGTCTCTGGACTGTTATTCCACATTTTTCATTAGTGCCTCTTCTCGTAACTAGATCAAGATGTTCAGGTTGTAGCATTTCTGCAGGTTGTAAAAATCTTTTGCAGGATTAAATCACTGAATGAACATCAAAATTGCTTCTTTCATTTTCTTATTGATAAGAATGAATTTGTAGCTGCATCTCAATAACTTAGAGTATCATTACTGACATAAAATAGTCAGTTACATGAGTGAAACACAGACTATGTAGACTTATTACATACTCAGCAATACACAGTACCTATGAAAAGTGTTCATCCGTTTGGGCATTTTACCCATTTATTATTTTTACAAATCAGTCATGACATCATCGTCAACCCAATTTGACTTATTTGACACAAACATACAGTAATACAAAAAAAAAAAATCTAAACCTTTACTGTCAAAGTGAAAAATGATTTCTGTAAAGTAATGACAATTAAATAAGAAATATTTAAGTCTATTATGTTAAAGTCCATAGTTATAAACCTTGTTGGTGGGTGTTTATTAAGTCTTAATGTTTAGTGTTCATGTGACTACATCTGGTCAAATGGTTGGAGCTCTTCTAGAAAAATAAACAACTAAAAACTGCCTTTCATCTTCCACTATAAAGTTCAAAGTCCTTAATGCAGTCATCTACAAAGCTTCATATTCTCTTTGACAGACGTCTAAATGCAGTTGCTTAAATTGGATATTGCTTTTTTATAATCTTTTAAACTTTTACTGCAACAGAAGATTGCTATATGTAGATATATGCCCTGAATTATTCTCGTATTAACCAACTGGCCATTTCTTTTCAGAGGCTGCTTTGTGAAATGAGATGTAATTGGTGAACGGACCCTGCAAATTCATTCTGACAGATGTGATTAGATTACTGTGATAAGATTACTGCCATTAAGTGTCCATAGGAGCCCATACGCCATAATAACTGTACTCTTAAGTGTGCTTCATCACGGTCAGTGCAATAGAAATAAACCTCCAGAGTCTACATCCCTCTTTCTTTTTGATCAGAGTCTATAGACTACCATGTTTTATATATAGTATTTATCATGTATTTTGAAAGGAGCTACTGAGCTGTTAGAAGCAGCTCAGTAGCTCTTTGCTGATCTTAGGCTGATGTTGCTTTGACATACAATCTTTTTACAATCTTTTTGGCTGGAAGTAACTAAACTCAGCCAAAGAGCATTGGATTGTTGTTCCCTTTTCTAATATGCATGTTGAATGCGTATTATAAAGTACACCACATATTGCACTAATGATTTTTATGGGGTTCCAGGTAATAAATATATAGTTGAAACCATTCAAGCCTTCTTGTCTGCTGGAAAGCAGGAAGTCAGGTGCCATCAGATGATAAATTCATGGAAAGATTTGGATATATTCCTTCAGGTCTTTTTTTTTTTTTTTGTACCGTTTTTGTTTTATGGTGTTCTCACTAAAATGCTTGTTGTTAGATTGTGATGATTCTTTAGAACACCAATGTAATCAACATTCTGACTTCTGCAGCTTTGAAATGGCCATAGTAAACCCTGGAGTATGCAATATAAAAATATAAAATTGCTATTGATTTTTTTTTTTTTTTTTTGCAAGAAAGAAAATAAGTTTGTTTTCTAAAGTAATTTTTTAAGTCAATATTTTTTTTTTGCTTACAAAGTAGATCCTCCTGAGGTTATTGTTTTGGATCTGCTAAAGGAGTAACTACACAGTGACAAAAGTTTAAAGGCGCTAATGACATGGATTGGGTGGATCCTATGCATGCTGTAAGCTATGCTTTGAGTTGTGAGCCATGCACCTTTGTTCAACCCTTGTAGCACCATCTGAAAGCACACAGAGCTCATTATCTCAGCTGATCAACGTGCACAATGTAAAGGGCAAAGTGATTTGTAAGAAGTTTATGCTTGTGCATTTATGGATTTACTTTATGATCTAAAAGGAGCAATTGATTAGGACACATCACTCACAGCCAAAGTTTGGCATATTAAACTTCATAGTTGATTATGGACTGGATTTTAACAGTCCTTGGCCACTTGGCACCCTTCTCGTAGTGCTGGCTGTAAGGGTTTTAACAAACGTGTCTGTGTCTCTGTCTTACTTTGCTTTACCCAGCACTTTTTGATATTTCACCACAAAACCTGGGATTTGAATTTTTTTTTGCTTTTTTTCTTGTCCTTTTCAGACAATCAAGGCAACCTCTCAGCTGGGTGACCCAAGAGTGACCTACAACCTCGAGGACGGGATGGTGCCTGAAACCAACATGCCGGTCCGTTTCTATCTCTCCCCGAACCGGGAAGATGGCTCTGCATCCATTCTGGTGTCAGAGCCGCTGGACTATGAGATCACTCCGTTTTTTTCTTTGCGGGTCCGGGCTCAGAATGTGGCTGCAGTCCCTCTAGCAGCTTTCACAAGAGTATATGTCAACATTACAGGTATTAAAATTGGATTTTACAATTGTTTGACAGTAGATTTGTAGTCTTCATAATTTCATTAGTAGGTTTCTGTAGTTGTAAAAGCATAGAAACGTTCATGTTTTGCTATAATTAACATTAACTCTGAACATAGAAGTGAAGGATTAATTCTTCTCAAAGCTATTTCTATTGTTAGAAATTTGTACCTGTCAGTTTGTTTGACTGTATCTTCAGCACCAAAGTAAATTTATTTGCCGTGGGTTTAAAGAACATATCTGTCTTCCTGAGAGTGTAACATGATAAAGTGATCATCCTTTTTATTGTAATATTTATACATATGTTGGAATGACAGCAAGCTTACTGCTAAGATGTGCCGTATATTTCTAGATCTTGCACAGCTACAGAGGCTACAAATCTCCACAAGAATTTATTTTTAATGTGTGAAAAAGAAATTATTAACTAGCCAATAAATCTCTTCTTTGTCCTAAGATGTCAACGACAATGTGCCATTTTTTACATCCTCTATTTATGAGGCCTCGGTCACAGAAGGAGCCCAGATTGGCACATCAGTTCTCCAAGTGTCTGCCCACGACAAAGACCTGGGTCTTAACGGAGAGGTACATGCAGATCTGTTTGTGTTTGTGTTGTAAACGTGGGGAGGAAAAGCTCCGCAGCTTTTCCTCCCCAAGCTGGCTTGGGGAGGAAGCCAAGCCAGCTTGGTGTTATTTCTCTGCTCAACCATCCATGTCACAGCAGAAGCAGCTTTATGTAGCGTCACAACTCATTTCCTCCACTGGGGGAATTTTTGTTCTACCTTCATCACAGAATTTCAAGGCATGGTTGAAAGCTGCTGTCAGCAGCTGTCTGAATGATTGCGCAAGTGTTGGTAAAGCCGACAGCATTGGTTTAGTTTAATAAAGAGATACAGATCCAGGTTTAATTTCAACCGTTTCGGCAGTGGTTTACATTTCCAATTATCTGTGTTCCTCAGATCACTTACTCTTTGCTCAGCGACAGCAGTGGTGACCACAACTTCTTTCGCATCGACCCCCAAAATGGAGTCATCTACACGGAAGCTGTGTTTGACCGGGAGGCCCGCAGCTCCTACCTGCTGGAGGTTCAGTCAGAAGACGGCCAAGAATCAGCACGACCTGGCAAAAACAAACAGCCAAACACAGGTACAGGTTCGAGATGGCTGGATGGTTTTTTTCTATATCATGCGTATTTCTGGAAAAAAAAAACATTTTCCTTTAATGTGGCTACAGACAGACTAAACTCATAATATGCTGTCTTTTACCAGCATTATTTCGCGTAGGAAAAAGGTTATAAACATTGTTTTTGAGCATGTATAAAGCAGGATTACAGTTGTTCAATTCTTGTTTTAGTCTTCCATCTTAACACCACTTTACACTTTTGTTTTGTCAGGCTTTTCAAAGAAAGAGACTTGTTAGATGTCCCTGATTTGCATGAAGTATTCTTGTCTTCAACCTCATGAAAATGTTAAGCAGTCCATTTGACATCTCTAAATCAACAAGGGGAACTTCAGTGTATTGATTTTCTTTTTAAGCAGTCAGAGAGTAATGCCACTGTGATGCTTAGAGTGTTTTACATTTGTAAAACCTTCCTCGTCCATAAACAATATCAATTCAAATGAGACAAGTTTTCCTTATACAATCACAATTGGACTGTCTGATTCTGACAGTCAAGGATCTGTCAAGCAATGATCTTGATGGATCCTGGACTTTTGCCCTCTAACTGACCAAAGCACATCTATACATTTATTTCAGTTCAATTCAGTTTCGTTTACATGCCTCCTCATTACAACAAATATCCTCATCAGGGATTTTACAAAAGCAACGGGTTCCGTTTAGATCTCGTCCAGTACTTTACAATATAATTGGATCATATGGTCATAATTAGATTCAAGGATTTGAAATCCAATATTCTCCCAGTTACAGTACAATTGAATCAAAGTCAGTTGATTATACCCACACTGGCCACTTTATTAGGTACATGTCACTGGCAGCAGGTCGCACTACCTTTGCATTAGTTCTTCATGGCATAGGTTCAATAAGTTGTCCACATAACTACATTGAGTTGCCATACCGTGATTGACTGTGTCATTATTTCTGCTGGCAAACAATCATACATGTATATAAAGTGGTCAGTAAGTTTATAAAAACCAATTGTAAAACGATTCTGAGGAACTCTGATATTTATTGAAAAGAAAATATATTCCCAGTGCCTTTTATCGTTTGCCCTGGTGTGAGAGTTTTGATTGAACAAGTCGTGATTTTTTAAACTTTGACTTTCACACTAATGTATTGTCTCTGTTTTAACGGTAAAAATAATTGCAAACACGGCCTGATGGGGTAACACTGAGCTCTCTAACTCTGTCTGGTGCACGGCGCTGTGTCTGTGCCTTGAGTTTTAAACAGATTACATCAGTTTACATTCACACCTTGGGTTTCAATTTGAAAAGCAGAATCTCTTAATCTGATTTATTCCACTGCCATGACCAGAATGCCTAAGTGTCCTACAGCCTGAAAACAGCTTGGAGATTTACCGGTTTTATGGGTTCATATATTTATTTCTGCTGTAGTGCCCCCCAACCTTTTCACAAGTTCTAATTGTGCCTGTTTATTATTTAATCTGTACAGCTTGTGTTTGTAAACCTTAAATTGTGTGTGACATTTAGACAGTTAAAAAATCTCAGCCTGTATCTGGAGTGATGTGACGTGACATTTGCATAGAAGATTGAGTCTTTCATTTGTATTTGTGAAGCTGGTATTAGGGTGTTGCAGGTGATGTTTTGGAGCAGTAAAGCCCTCTCTCTTGGGTTGGCAGGGCTGCTTAGCATTTACAATGAGGCCTTAGCTGTGTCTACATATCTTCCACATCCAGGAGGGCTCATCTACACTGCAAACATTACCTGTCTCTTTGTCACCCCTGCGGGAAACACCAAAAAAAAAAAAAAAAATAGGGGAAAATGCAAAAACAAGCCAAGAAAATAAAGCTGCGTGCCACTATCATCATCTCTTTCTGCAACGGGTTTAAATTAACATGTTGACAGCAAGCTCTCAGAGCAGATAGTTTATTCTTTCTAACTAAAGAAATAAACGGTGTAATGAGGAGGGCACAGATAAGACACAGACAGTTGTCATCTTATTAATATTTAACCTTCCCAGCAAAGAGTTTCTGTATCTTTTCCCTGCACAAATACAGGTGCTTGAAGAGGTTTAGCACTGACACTGTTATTGTGCTGTCATCAGTGCTAAAACAATACATAAATTTAAATTACAGCAAACATGAATCTTAATAAAAGTTTTGTAACCTTTAAGTTACAGGGAATTATTAAATGTGGCTTTCTCCCTAAAAAGAAAAAAAAATGGATTGTGAATTATACATACTCACAAATAAGAGTGTTACCCTATGTGTTGGTGTTTAATCTTTTCCTATTCTGTCACTTTTGCAGACACAGCATATGTGAGGGTTTTCATCAGCGATGTCAACGACAACAAGCCCGTCTTTGCTCAGCGACTGTATGAAGTCGCTGTCGATGAGAATGCAGATGTTGGTCTGACTGTTGTCACCGTCAGCGCCACTGATGAGGATGAAGGTACGCTTGAGGAAGCAACAGAAGCGATGGGATTCAAAGCGCTTTTTTTTTTTTTTTGCTCCTACCAATCCCCAGAGTTGAAGGTTAAAAAAGCAAGCCAACAGGAATCCATTTAAAAGTTATCTTAAAAATGTACCTGGGTTTGCAGATTTATTTATTTTTATCCTCTCTTTCTTGGAAGAACAAACTTTTTTTTTTTGGCACTTCATCAGTCCATTTTTCATTGACTGCTCAGTCAAATAGAAACTTTTTTGCAGAATGGCTTTTACTTGCAGCGACATGCACAAAGCCACCTTTAAGGGCAGACTTTTTCCAATCTGGCCTGTGCTCTGCAGAAATCGTGTCACTAAAATCAAACTGTGTACTAGTATTAGCAGTCATTTAAGTGCTCAGTAATGCACTGTGGCACATATGTTCCAAAAAGACTGACATGCTCCCCCACAGTAGGTGGGTGGGATTTAAGCAATAAAGCAGTTGCTCATCCTTCATATGGCAGTCTAAGATCCAGTTATCAGCAATGTTTAGGTCCGTTAATCAAGTATTTATGGAGAGCGGGGGTGCAGCTTAGGCTGGGCTGCCACACTAATGATCAATGGCTGTGCAATAACACACCAACCCCCCCAACATTAGAGATACAATGTGATTGTGCCAAAGAGGCTACTCTCAATCTGTCTTGCTTAAAAAACTCCACCCTGTCTCTGGTCACTGCAAGCCTGCCAGCACCCTGCGGTAGACGAGGGGGAACTCTGTCAGTTATGGCTGTTTTAATATTACAGATTAATGTATTAACACAGGATTGTAACCACTTAATCCCAACAGGATGATTGAAAGCAAAGACTATATGTTCCAGAAGATTATCTCATCTAACATTAGATTAGATGGTCTCCATAGGGGCACAGAAGATAAGTTGAGATATTGACTTCCTCTTTTCTCCACTACATCCCTGAACCTCAGCCAAGCCCCAAAATAATTCCCTTAAGGACAGTATAGGAGTGCATTATGCTTCCTTCCACTCATTACTTTTCCGGCAGTCCTTTTTAATTAGTATCTGATTGAATTCAAGAAGACAAAGTACAAAGTTTCCGTTTAATGAAGTAATCAAAACAAGAAGGGGTTACTTGAATATGTAGTCGTTCGTGAGTGTTGGAGGAAATGAGGTGTAATACCCTCGCGACTGCTGCAGAGGCACAGCAACACGAAGGTAGGAGGTGTTAAAATACGGCTTGTTTCACTATGTCTAGATTGCCACAAACAGACCCGGCCCAAGATTATATGAAATCCTAAGAAGATTTCATTTTGGGCCCCAACTCCACTTTTGGCCACCAGTCACCATAATACCATTGACTTCCCTTTTACACTTTAGCAATCTGCATTTAAAAACTCTGATCCCACTCCTATGCAGTTGGCAACACACTAAAATGAAACTCTAAAGTTTAATATATGTGTTGATTTTATATCTTCTTGCTCATTGGTGTTATGGTGACCAAAGTGTGAGTCAAGATCCTTAAAGTAATGTATTTACAGTTGCCAAAAAACATAATGATATTTATAATAATAATGGTATTAAGGAATGTTTTGCATGATTACAATCACAGCAATCCTTGAAAATTTAACATTGGATAAAAAAAGAACACTTGGGAAGTCTTCAATTTATGTAATCTTTTTGTTTCTTGTGTATTTTTTTTTACAGATAATACTCCAATTTTACATTGTAAAAGCTTTTCTGAAAAGACCGATTACTCATTAGATAGGCCAAATTATTCATGTCGCTGACAAATTTAGATTTTTTCATTTGAAGTTTGATTCAGGTGGAAAATGAGACATTTCTCAAGATATAAAACAATGTAGAAGTACGAATTAAAAGAAAATCTTGCATATTTTTTATTTAAAAAAGTAAAAATTGTCTGTTTGCATTCAAATCTAAATTGTGGTTATGCCTCAATGTTAACATCAACTTTCCTGTCCAGATGATTAATGCCCTCTTAAAATTTGACACCATTTTTCTAATCATGCATTTGTAATTCATTCCACAGGAGCCAACGCCAAGCTCCGCTACCAAATAACATCTGGCAACAAAGGGGGTGCTTTTGACATCGAGCCGGAGGTCGGGACAATCTTTATTGCACAGTCGTTGGACTATGAAAAGCAAAAGCGATACAAGCTGTTGGTCCTCGCCTCTGATGGGAAGTGGGAAGATTATGCTGCTGTTGTAGTCACCATAGTCAATAAAAACGATGAAGCACCTGTGTTTTCTATGAATGAGTACTATGGATCTGTCACCGAAGAGCTCGACGGGTCTCCTGTTTTTGTGTTACAGGTGAGAAGCCTTCAGTGAAAAGGAACACGCTGCGTCCGTTTTAGTAATGACAGAATCTCCAATTAACTTTAGACATATCCCTTCTTTTTAATGAGCTTCTTTCCTAGCTTTGCTCTCAGTGTAAATTTATGTGGCATCTAAGTAATTATTACAGTTTACTATTCTGGCATGTTATTTCAGTTTATCTACTGCTGGTGTTTAACCATAGCTTGGCATATTATAGAACTTAAATCTCTTTAATTCACGGAGACAGCAGAGATAATTCTTGTGCCGTAATGCAGTGACACCCACTCTCAGGCGAGATGGAAAACACATGCCTGATCTGAACTCGTTGCTTTAATTAAGCTGGACAGGAACAGTGAGAAAACTTAGATGGATGTACACAAACGGAGGCCAAAGCAAAAGCCTCTTAAGTGATGGTTGAGGAGAGATAAAGGGGAAACAGTAATTTGGGTTTGAGTGGGTGAATGTATTCCCATTTTCTAAAGATTTTGTCTTACAGGTTACAGCCACTGACCCAGACAAAGACGCCGACCAGGGAGCCATCCGGTACTCCATTCATGGCCAAGGTGCTGAGTCGCATTTCATGATTAACGACATCACAGGGGAGATGTACGCCCAGCGAACCGTGGACCGAGAGGAGCGGGCTGTGTGGCGCTTTGTTGTCATGGCAACGGACGAAGAAGGCGAGGGCCTTACTGGCTTCACAGATGTTATTATCAACGTGTGGGACATCAACGACAATGCCCCAACCTTTGTGTGCGCACCTGATAATTGCCATAGCAGCGTGGCTGAAAACTCTCCTCCTGGAACGTTTGTTGTTGAAATGACAGCTGTGGATCTGGACGATGCAGCCGTGGGTCAAAACGCCATCCTCACCTACCGGATTACAGATAATGCACATAATTCGGACAACGCGAACCTGTTCACCATTGATTCCAGCACTGGCACCATATCCGTGGCGGCAGAAGGCCTGGACAGAGAGCTTGCTGATAGCCACCATTTGGTTGTGGAGGCCAGGGATGGCGGCGGAATGACAGGCACGGCCACAGTCACTGTGGTGGTGACAGACGTTAATGATCATGTGCCAAAATTTAGTGAGGACTGGTGTGGCACTCGTGTACCCGAGAGCACACTAGAGGACTCGTCCCTCCTGGAGCTGAGTGCTGTGGACCCTGATGATGGTCGCTACGGCCAGTTGGCATTCAGTGTGGTTGCCGGAGATGCAGAGCAGCGATTCTATATTGTCAGTCACAAACTGGAACAGAAAAGCACTCTGAGGCTCAAAAAGAAGCTGGACTTTGAGCATCCAGATGAACAAAGGTTTAACCTCACCATCAAAGTGGAGGACTCCAATTTTGCCAGTTTTATCCACTGCATGATCCTAATAGAAGATGAAAATGATAATGCACCTGTGTTTAGCCCGAGTTCCCACCTGCTCTCCCCTGTGCCTGAGGACGTACCAGTAGGCACCAGTATAATTCAAGTCGTAGCCACTGACTCTGACTCCGGTCTGAACGGGGATGTTTTCTACAGCATTCTCCCCCATTCAGACCCGTACGGACACTTTACAGTCAACCGAGGTGGTGTTGTCACTGTCACCAAGTCTCTGGATAGGGAGACGGTGGCAGGTTATGAGCTGGTTGTCATAGCGACAGACCGTGGCACACCAGCGCTGACTGGCAGTGTTACGGTCCACTTGCCGTTGCTCGACAAGAATGATAACGGACCGGAGCTGGAGATGCTCTACTCCCCCGTGCTGTGGGAGAATGGGCCCGCGCCTCAAGTGGTCCTTCTTAACGGGAGCTCAACCCTCCTTCATGTTGTGGACAAAGACACCCCAGAACACGGGCCGCCTTTCCTCATCTCCCTGCCCTCGGCTTACTCTGCTGACTTCCACCTGCAGGACCATGGGAACGGCTCTGCCACACTCACCACCCTGCGGAGATTCGACAGGGAAAGGCAGAGCGAATACCACTTACCGGTCGTAATGATTGACAGTGGACTTCCACCGATAACGGCCACAAGCACTCTCACCATCACTATTGGTGATCATAATGATAACGCCCATCAGGCAGGGGAGAAAGATGTCTATGTGCATAGCCGCAAGGGTGAGTTGCTTGCTTACCCCCTCACTTCATTTCTTGCTTCTTCTTCCTTGTTTTTGCTTTTGCACTGCAGGCAGAGTTTGAGTGAAGAGGGAAAACTAAGGCTAAAGCTGAAGGGAAAACTTATAGCTAAAGCTATACTGACTCGGTGTGGTCTGGAATCCATAATTGTTTGCTCACATTTACACTGTGTTATGCTATGATCATTATGTCAAATTCCTCCTCCAGCCCAGAGCGCTTTCATTCCTTCCTGTAGCCTAAAGCTCATAGGTACATCATTTTATTGCAGGATCATCATTCTTCTTTTGTCTGTGTTTCTTTTTGCCCTCCAGGTAAGTTGGCTATGAATATTGGCTTGTTAGTATTTTGATCCTACACAGAGCTACATGGCAGTTCTGGTAATTGTGGGTAACAGGAGTGCCATGACTCGTGGAGGCTGCCATTGTTTACCCAGCTGCGGTGCTCTGGCACCGCAGGTCGATAATAGCATAATCCATAGTGAGATAGCCTTGCTTCTTTAAGCCCCACGCTCTCTGAAGTGGAGCAATGAGAGTCTATTCATTCCAGCGGTGGGACTCCACATTTATGAGCATAATAAGCAGAACAGAACACAAGAATGCAGGAGAAGGAGAAGTGAGGGATGAAAAGATAAGTGTTGGCATCAGCAGATTCTGTCCAGACTGAATCAATGTGTATGTATGCATGTGTGTGTGCGTGTGCGTGCGTGTGTTTACCTTGAACAGGAAGGATGGGAAATGCAGCTCTAGGGAAGGTGTATGCCCCAGATCCAGATGACTGGGACAACAAGACCTACAGTCTGGAGACAAGTGCAGCTAAGTAAGAGCTCAGTGCTAATAGGCTATAATTTTTTTTTCCTCTTAAAACTTACTGATCTTTAAATGTGCCGCAGAGGTTTAAGTGCTAGAGCTTTGAAAAAATGTGCCGCATATGCAGGGAGGGAAAAAAAAAAAAAAGTTGTGTGTGGAGTGATGAGCCTGTACTCCCCCAAAAAACTTCTCTGAATGATATCATTTGGTCTAAACAGTGCTTACCTTGCTATTTTTCCACAACTCGGAGGCAATTCCCTGCCCTCTACTATATCCCACACTTTCCATTAAGATTTTAATCTCTGTAATCTTCAGTGATTGTTATTCTGGAAACTGTGACCATAACGAACAATCACAGAAATCTTGATCATACTGCTGAACGGTTAAAGGCTGAAACAGCCTATATGACCACATTCTAACTACTTCAGGGACCTTGGGTTGTTATTCAGAGTGAACACTTTCAGAATCAGATTAGAAATACCGGTTGCATATTTGTTTTTTTCATACAGCAACTTCTGTCACCATGACAACTACCAAGCCCTGGTAGGACCTTTTGGATCCGAAGACATTTTTTCTTCCCTTTTGTTTTTGTTTTTTTCTTCTACTATTTTGGATACATTTTTCTGCTTCTTTTTTGTGTTTAAAAATGAATCCCTATTTAGCACTTCCTGTTCAGCAAGGAATGAGTGATAAATATAGAAAAACAGATCCATGCATCCATCTAAAAATTGGCTACAAATTAACCGAGATCTCTAAAACGCATTTGTCTGAATAAATCCTCTGTTGTCTTTCTGGTAACCGTTCTTCTGCTCTTCTCAGATACTTCAGTGTGAATCAGAGCTCAGGGATGCTGACTGTCCGGCAAAACACTCCGCCAGGCAGCTACTGGTTAAGAGTTGGGGTTTCTGATGGGGTGTGGCCTGACGTGATATCAGGAGTCAGGGTTCACATCAGGGAGCTGGAGGAAAAGGCCATTCTGTCGTCCGCCTCACTGCGTTTGACAGGTAATGTGTGCAGAAACACATTTTCACCTGATTGCATAAATTTAGTGTTAATTCTAAATCTGTTGGTGGAAGCATTAGAGCAGGTGGATCGAAGCTTCGCTTAACTGTAGTGTTACTTTGCGACCTCCCGACCTAAAAATCAGAAATGGATTGAATAATAAAACTTTCCGATAGGCGAAAGCTCGCTCTTTGTTGACTGTGGTTAATTCTGTTTGGACACTGATGTTAAACGTGACAGCATGTTCCACGAGTCTGAATAAATTAGTACTTTTCCTGTAATGATTATCAAGTTGTCAATCCAGTTAACACCTAAATAACAGGCTGTCAAGGAATCTTTTTCCCCTCCAACTTGCATTGTTTAACATTTCTAAGCATTGCAAAGCATCCATTCACAGTGCTCGGTTTTCTTCTTCTGTTCTTGCTCTGCTGCGGTCTGAGGTTCATGTTAGTGAATTCATTTTTTCTGGCAGTCTCTCAGATCAAATCTCCGTTATAAAGGTCAATCTAGAAGTGTCAGGTAAAGTCCTTGACATTTAAAAAGCCGTTCGGCGAACAGAGTCAAAGGCTGTTATGGATGCCTCTGACTCAGAGTTGTTATCATGTTTGAGAGATTAAAGATGACTGCTCACATTTTGCAGGTGGGTTCTACCCAAAACATGATTGATTTTCCAGTCCTTAAAAACGTTTTGTACAAGGCAGTTTGTCAAGACTCTGGCTTCATGCCCGTGTGCAAACTGATGATTTTATTTTTTTTTTCTTTTCTTTTCTTTGTACTGTGCTGCATCCGGACTCATTTAACTCATGGACGGCTCCAAGAGGAAGCAGATCAATAGAGGGAGATGTTAGGCTACCTCTTGTGTTAATGGAATAAGGAACTTCACCGACTTTGATCAACTCTCCGGTTGTCATTGACGAGTCAGTAGTTCTTATTTCATGAGCCTCCATTCTCTTTGTTTCCCAAAGGCATTACAGCGAGAGAATTTATCGACTCGAACGTCGAGGGGAAAAGTCGGCTGGAGGCGTTCTGGGACTTCCTGTCTGAAACCCTGTCTGTCAGACCGGGAACTATCAACATTTTCAGTGTAGCAGACAGAGAGGCGAGAACAGTGGACATCCATTTCTATGTGCTAACCAATAATGGCTACTTGCGTCCAGAGAAACTGCACAGTGTCCTGGCTGCACATAAAAAGAAGGTATGTATACCATCCTGTCAGACCGATAGAGATCACCGTTCATAAATCAAGTGATAAACCTAGGAGCTTGAGGGAAAGAGATAACCAAGCTTTTTATCTGCCCTTTCATTCTCACACTGAATTTCTGTCGGTTTACGGCCTGACCCTGTCATGTCCATTTGTCTCTTATTCAGTTGTTGTCAGTGTATCTCTTCCTTTTGGAGCAGCCTTTCTTTCCTCGACAGTTTTCCTCTGCATCAGTGTAACTACCTTGCCACTTTAGCTATTAATCTAGAGATCCAGAGCCATAGTCTTCCTGCACACTCTTCCTGTTTTAAATGTGTTATTAACTGCAGTACACACCCTGAACTCTTTCACATTTGTCACCTTAAAAACAATGTTTTATTAGGATTTTATGTGACAGTCCAACACAAGGTAGGATAAATTGTGAAAACGAAAGAGAAATGATATGCAATTTTCAAAAGGTTTTACCAGTAAAACTGAATGACTTGCATGTGTGTTTATATTCTGAAAGCAAACATGTTGCCTACAGCTCAGGTGGGAAAACCTTTTGAAGGGATAACTATAAGTTTGACATTCTACAAATGCAACCTTTATGGAGCAGTGAAAAGTTGAAAGCCGTACTTGAAAGAAGTCCAGTTTAAAGTATGTCACAGCAGCATAGGGATCATCGTGAACGAAGACACTCTGGTCAGAAGAGACAAAAACTGAGTTTTTATGTCCTTTATGCAAAACATGGTTAATGTCAAATCTACCACTGCACATTTCCCTAAACACATTATTCTCTGAGTGAAACATGTTGGTTGCAGCAACTTACTATTTGCTGTGATGCAGGTACAGGATACCTGGTCAGAGTAAATCAAAATCTGCAAATGACTTCAGACTGGGTTGGAGGTTCGCCTTCATGCCGGACAATGACCCAAATATCCAGCCAGTGTTGCAATGGAATTAGTTCAGAACAAAGTAAATACATGTATTACAATGGATCAGTCAAATCTCAGACATAAATCCAATTTGGGTTCTGGTACAAGACTTAAAGAAATTGCTATTTACAGATGCTATCCTTTCAATTTGACTACCCTTTAGTTATTTTGTACAGAAGAATGTGCAAAAGCAGCTCAAAACTTTTAGAGACATATCCCAGAAATCTTGTAGCAGACGTCAGCTCCAAAAAGTATTGACAGGCTTGATATTGCTGAATACTTATGCAGAGGCTAGTTTTGAAATCTTAATTTGTTAAACATTATTTTAACTTAGGCATAATTTTCCTTTTTACCTCAGAACTATGCACTACGTTGTGCTGGTCTATCACATAGGTTCCAATAAATGTAAGAAAATTTCTTTTTCTAATATAATGAAATGCAAAGCTGAAAGATTATAAGTATTTTCTTGGAAATCCCATAAATAATCTTGCAAGATGCAAAATCCCTGTTATCTTCACAGACCGTTATTATAATACCTGTTTTGTTTTGTTGTTTTTTTCCCCCTTCTTTTTCACACTGCAGCTGCAGTCACTCCTGCGTGTGAATGTAAGCCAGGTGCAGGTAGATGAGTGTGTTCGCACTGACTGTAAGACGTCCGGCGGCTGCTACACACAGTTAACCGTCAGTGACTCACCCGCCTTGATAGACTTCGGTGCTTTATCCCTGGCCTCAGTGAAAGTGACATCTTTGGCCGTGTGTGGCTGCGCCTCAAGAGAAATGACCCACCGGACGTGCTCCTACTACCCCGCTAACCCCTGCCTCAATGGAGGGACATGTGTTGACACACAAAATGGGTACAGGTGAGGGACATAGCACTTGTTTGACCTCAGGTGAAATGGACTCTGAAAAAAGGTCAAACATAAACTTGTTTCACTGTTAGTTTGTGCAAATAGTGTCTATAGGCATGAAATGCACTTGAACTACTCTGGTGTTGTCAGCTTATCCTCCACAAACTGGGATAAAGATATGAAACCACTCTTAAAGTAATTGTATTTGCATTGCAGCTTCATTACCTCATGCTGATTTTTCAATGAGAAAAATAACTTCTAATTTGGATACTGAGTATTATTCAGTATGAAAAAAAAATCGAACATTAAGAAAGACAATTTTCACATGGCATTAAACCTGCTGGTAATGCTTTATATAACTGTCTTTCTCAAGTAGCAAAGGCAATTTTTTCTACTATAACATTTTACAAGAAAAAAGTAGGGATGGAATGATTAATGTGATATTTCATATGCCTATCCTCCTGACTACCAGGAAAAAAAAAATTGTCCAATCACCATTTTTTTTAAATCCCACATTCTTTGTAAGGTAATAAAAGGTTTTATGCACTTACTTTGTCTCGTCCCACAAAATGTGTTATTACTGATGAATGCAATTTTTATGTATTAGAAAAAAATACAAACAAAAGTCCCACCCCTTCATAAGTGGTATCATTGAAAAGCCCTAAATGTCCTCTCCAGATACCAAAAGGAATTAATTCAGTAGAATGCAGGGGGTGGGAGATATTCAAGTTTAGAAATGTCCTCTACAGAGGACAAAAATGAACTACTGGTAGTCAGGAGGCTATTACAACTTTTTTTCAAAAAAGCGACAAGCAACAAGTTTAGTGACTTGCTTTGTTATTAGTAATATTGACTTGTCTTGTGTTTTCTATAAATCCACCCTGTCCTTAACACCAGACTCACCTTAATAAATTCCTGCTTAGCAATTTTCATCTGACTAACACAAATGATTCCATTTAAAATCCCTGCAGTCTTTATCAGACTTCACAGATTTTTATTTTGTTATGCTAGGACAGAAAAGGTTTTTTACTGGCATGCCTTCCAAACACAACAACCAGTCGTTGTGTAGATAGTGCCTAAAGGTTGACTCCTGATGACAACCAATACACCCACACTTTGCTGTATTTCCTAAGCGTTCACATTTTTGATCAGTGGTGAAAAGGATTTGTCTTTTGGTTAGGTTATATTTTTACCCTCCACATAACCAAGAGGCCATCATTCCAGTTGTCTTTACAGGTTTAATTCATGCAGGGTCACAGGCAGGCTGGTGACTATTTGTAGTAGTCATTAAACAGGCTGAGGGGTACACACAGTGCAAGGCTAATGGAGAGATGAACAAGACATATGATGATGCTCACACTTGTTTTCAGAGGCCAGCTAACGTAGCATATATGTTTTTGGATTGTGAAAGGAGTGTGGAGTACAAATGGACCCAGCGTTTGTATGAGGAGAACATGCGAACTCCACGAAGAAAGGACCCTGTAGAGATTTATATATGTATAGTATATCTAACAAAAATGTAATAGTCATATAGAAGTGACAAATGGTGGCACACATAATTTTTCTTAAGCAGTTTTTTTTAGCCTTTCTCCCCACTGAATAAATGCATGCAAATGAACATCTGGTTTTAAAAAAATACAAATTGAGATTAAACTGCAGCAAAAAGCAAATGTATTATAAGACTTTAATTATTGTAAATGATGTTGAATGTTTTTTTTTTTTTACTTCAATACCTGTGGCAGGCGATAAACAAGAATCACCTTTTCATTGTTAAACTCATTCGACACTTTATTAAGTACATCTGGCTAGGACTGTTACCTTCAGTGCTGCTTTAATGGGGCACAGTGCTTTATTCTGCAGAAAGTTATCATCATTGTGGTCTAATCTGCCCATGGTCCTCTCACCTCTGACATCAGCAAGACATTTTCTTCCTCACACTACTACTCACTGGTTGTTTTCTCTTTTTTTTAGCCATTCTCCCAGAAAACCACAGAGATGGTTTTGTGGAAATCCCAGTGGATCAGCAGTGTCTGAGCAATTCAGATCAGCCTGTCTGGCACTAACACCATGCCACATTGAAAATCATTTAAGTTCTCTTTATTCCACATTGTATATTCTTCACCACATCCAGATGACTAAATTCACAGAATTGCTGTTTTGTTATTTGTTGTTTTTTTTTTAATTACCAGCCAACTGAACAAATGCACGTGATAAAGTGACCAGTATTTCATGACTTTAATTAATTTTATATTTATCCTAACCATTGATTGTTTCTTGCTCTTATAATAAATATCATTGCCTTCAGGTTTAAAAAGCTCAGTGGAAGTCTTTACAAAAAATGCATGGATTTCATTTCACATTTTTTATCACACTCTAATGCACAGATTAAATAAATATAGGGCAGAAGGGATTATTTAAATGTATTCCCTACTTCTGTTTGCTCACACAGTGCAAGTAGTGCCAGTAATATGAATGTGCAAGAAACGTTTATGCACCTGGTGGTCACAGGCAGCATAAACACAACGGCATTTTTTGTTTTCATCTCATTTTAAATTGTCTCAAACTATTGCAAAACTCATGTTTTCCGAGACACGCGTCTCCTCCTTAGAAACCGTACATGTCACCTGACGTCAATTCAGTCCATCCATAAAGAATCCAATTTTTCCTCCTATCCTCTGTTGAGGGAGCTTAACGGGAAACCTCAGAGAGGAGCTAATCAGATATTGTCAGACAGAAGTGAGAATAACAGGCCGTGCCCTTCCTGATTTGGACTGCCATTGCTCTCGCGAGTCACATGAAAGAACAGTGAAAGATTGAGGTGCTCTTTCACTGCTTATTGTGAGCATGTGTATGCAAAGGGCTACCCATCAGGCTAAGCCTCCTCTTTTTTGCTGCATATGGATCAGTATTCCTACCATGTGTTGCCCCCTCTGCACAATAAACAGCGATGTGAGGAATAGTCCGTTACAGCCTCAGTACACACAGCCTTCTTTAGACACTGCATGAAAATAGATGGCTTTGACATTATCAGCAAAGCCAGCTTGTCTCACATGCCTGCAGTGGAGGACAGGCTGAGATCAACCAGTCCCCTCAATCCTCGCCATCATTGTGATTGAAAGGGCTGCTTTTCATCACTACATGCATCTCTTTGTTTGGTGGCATTTTTTTGTGATTAAAATTCATCATTACAGACACTTGCTCAAACAGACTCGAGAGTCTCGTGAAAAATGCTTAATTTCCGGTTTGTCCGAGAGCGTCGATCCTTAGCGCTAACGCTGTAATCAAAGTAGATAAGTAGCTACAAAAAGAGGCAATCTAGCAAAGTGTGTAGCGTAAGTGTGAGCAGAGGGCAGTTCAGGAGAGTGGAGGGGTGGGGGGGGGACAAAAAAAAACTTCTGAAAATCAGTGATGGTTCGACACATAGAGGAGTGAAAGAAATAAATGTAATTATCTCCTAACAAAGGGAACGTGATGTGCCTGGCCTGAACTGTCTCCGGGGAGTTCAGCTCAGACAGCTGCTATAGATAAAGAATAGACCAGAGTAGTGCTGTGTTCATAACTAATTGATTTAATGTAGGACTGAATATTCAGGGCTTTGTCGCTAATGCAAACAATTGATAGATAAAAAGTGCTCCGCTCGCTGTCTGTTGACAGGCAGCGTGTTCAAACACAGTCGGACCTGTCTGCCTGCGTGAATCAACAAGACTGTCACGTACGACGGAGACAATGCGAAGATTTCTGAGAGCTCAAAACTGAATGACACTGATTGTTTCTTTCCACTTGTTTTGTCCTGATTTTTCACACATTTTCCCTTCTCTGTGCTACAGGTGCCACTGCCCCCCACAGCTCGAAGGGCCAGACTGTCAGCAGACAAGACTTAGTTTCCTTGGCAACGGCTATGCCTGGTTTCCTCCCATAAGGCCATGCTTTGATAGCCATCTTTCGCTCGAGTTTATGACGGAGGAAGATGACGGACTGCTGTTGTACGCAGGCCCGTTGGCCACCCTTTTACCTGGGGATAATGAAGACTACATTGCCATAGGTAAGTAAATAAACAAAGTCAAGCCTCAGTAATTACATGTGTGCTATTGGGCTTCTGAGCTCTAAAACCTGGAGCTTAATTGTGTGCGTTAACTACTGGGAGGTAGTTAATCAACCACAAATATGAGGAAAGCTTTAGGTTTGTGTTTACTTCAGAGACGTATGAGCTCTCAGTCAACTGAGTTATACAACCATCAGCCCAATATGCTTGAAAGACTAAACACATTTGCTAATAAATACATAAGCAATACTTTTTCATAAGCCCCTGAGGTCAATATCATACTTGCAGTGAAACAATCGAAAAACCTTTATTTTCTGTAGATGTTCACTGTCGGAGTGAACATCAGCAGGACTTTTTATTTTTTTTGACATATTGATAAACTTTTTTTTTTTTTAAAGCATAAGTAAAATAAATGCATCCTCACTTTGACTGAAGTTATATTTATGGATAGACATGTTTCTGCAGCCAGTTTTGAATTATCAGCCTGTAAATGGGTTTCTCCTGCACCAACTCATACTCATGCATTTCTATAGATTTTCTGAAAAATTCTTTTATTACATCTTAATGTTTGCTTCTTATTTCAGCTTGGGGAGGTTGGCTCATAAAATTTGTGACAAATTATAACCCATAATCATACAAAAATAACTCTAGTTCACTCCTGCAGTACTTTGTTGCCCTGTTTTTCTTCTACCGTCAGGAGACGAATACCCCCATCCACCAATGCCCTTATGCACCTTTGCACTTTCAGTCATTTTGTACCAGGTACAAAACTGTTAATGTCTTCTGAGGGACATTTCATTCCACCAAACTTGATTTCACCACCCAAGTGTGTGTTTCAGACCAGCTTTGACAGCCAAAAATAAAAGTAATTTTTGATACTCGCCTCATAATTTACTGTAATAGTAAGTAATATGGGTAATCGGAAAGTAATTTTGGTCTGATTACATGCCTTAATCATATTTGAAGGGGTCAAAATGTGGATTGGAAGTAAACTGGATGTAAATAAGGTATATTATAAAGTTTCAAAATAATAACGTAAAAATTAAATAATAGTATGTGCATAATTAGAAATTGTTTTTGACCATTCATCTCCACAGTTGATCAAAAATACTGAGCTACAATGAAAAACAAACTCATACTCTGTAGTTTACAAGAAGAGTACAAAAACAGTTTGTTTGAAGGATACAAAGTGGAAGAGATGAAATGGCAATTGTTTGGTACACAAATCGGCGAAGGGGATTTTTGCCCACAGCCTGTTATTTATGATATTGAATCATTTCCTGCGTGTAGATAATACAGAATTACTTGAAGTTTTTGAAAGTCAAAAAGTGGTACGCAAACCAAAACAGCAAGCAAAGGTTTGATTTTAGAAGCATGTTTTTCTTTCTGTCTAGCTCTGCCACTCCAAATACAATATTAGTTAGCATCACATTTTATAAATAAAAGGTTTTGCAGCTGTTGTTTCAATTTGTTAGTTTAGAGGTTACAGCAGTACCTGCTTCTATTTCTAATGGCTGTTTGAACTTGATGGCAAAAACATCTTGGATCTATTTTTTTTTCTTTCTCCCATTAACAGATGATGTGCAAGTGTAGGCCTCGGTTTTGGCATTTTGCTCACCTTGAACATTTATGTCTGTCTTAACATATTATAGCAATAAGATCTCATTGATTTCTTAGGTGCCCATTAGTGTGACAGTTGTTGCAATTTCCAAACTATTTGTGAATAGTTGTGAAGGAAATGCGTCACAAGCTGGGAACATCTGACCCAGTGCCTGGCATTGCTAGCCAGTAAATATGAGCATCTCCAGGTTAGATGCTGGAATGGTTAGAGAAAGTTTAAATCTCAGGAGCCAAGTCTCAGGCTCGACGGGTATTAATTAGGAAGTTAAAAGTTAAAGTTCATGGCACATCAAGACTGCTGGGTCTGAAACAGAAACTCGAATGGAAACAAAGATCAACAAAACCTTAGATAGACCAGGGAGAGCAGCAAGAACTTTTATTTCCAAAACAAAAGGAGAAAATAAAACGTATATCTTATGAGAATTTCCAGTTCACAGCAAAAACAAAAGGAGAGCACGACTTTTGACTTCTGAGTGGGTAGATGAAAGGTGAGAAGGTTGAACTTCTTCTGCTCTTAGCTGGAGAAGTGACATACTTTCCCCTGTATGTCTGAACAACTCGCTGATTAGATCCCTTCAAAGTGCCGCAAGTTCAAGTATGTGTGTATTTATTTAGCACAATAGGGAAAAACTAATTCAGGCAAAATGCAAAATGCAGAGCGCATGGAGAAAATGTAAAGCTATTGTGTAGATAGCTTTTGTACAGCAGTAAAAGCAGTAAAACAGTAAATATTCTGCATAGTTGGTAAAAATATCATAAAGCAATAGAAATAATGGTGAATGAAAAACACCTACATTTCAAACCATTGGTGTCTTTAAAATTATTATAGCTGTAACTGCAACAATTTTACATCTTTATAGCAATAAAATATTCAGGTGTGTTCGAGCAGGTACACATAAAACATCCCACAAGGAATTGAACCAAACAGCCCCAGTCTGAAGGGTTTCAGCAGAAAATTCAAACTAGAATTTTAGGTAAATTGTTGGAGGATAAATTGTTGGAGGCCACCGAAAGAAAACATATCTACGTATATATTTTTGTTCCACATGTAAACTATTTACAAGATCATAGGGTACCTTGAAAGTATGATATGCAGTAAACATATTTGATCATACTTGATCAGAAAATGAAACCTTAAATGAGCATGAAAGTAAATTATGTAATTTACAAACACCAGACTAATATGAACAGAAATAAAGACATAGCACTGGTATTAGAATGGAGCCCTGGGAAATTAAATAGTGTTGTTTGCCATAGTTGAAATTACCATCCCTAAAACAATAACAAAACCTAAAACAATTTCAGTGTAATTCTATGAAAACCCTGTTTCTTTAACTCTTCCAATAAAGAATAATGATTTAAAGCCTTTAGCACAAAAATGCTGCAGCAAAATTCTTATCAGCTAGGTATGAGCAATGAAAACCAATTTGGATTGAAAAGCAAATAAAAGTTAATCTGTGAGATGTTACGTTTGTTTGCTTTCATATTTGCGAAACGTGGAAAAATAAAGAAATAATTTTGCCATGGTCGTGTTAAATCTTCTTGCAGGAAAAAGGATGTCTACGTGTGATAGATTGTTGTCTGTATGTGATCCTTTGAAATCAATAACGGCAAAGCGTGAGGTGTTGTGTATTTGAGTCTTAATTTACTGAGTTTAAAGATCCCAGTAATATGTCTCTCTTTTTCTTTTTTTTTTGCGCCTCCAGTAATGATCGATCACTCGTGCCATCACACAGAAAATCAGTGAACCATAGTTGCTTTTTGTTGACTCAGGTCCAGATTTTCTTTGAATTGAGCTTTTTTTTTTTTTTTTTTTTTTTTTTTTTGCTCTGTTGGGAATCTTTCATAGCATGGTTGAATACCTGGTGCAGTCCACTTCACAGGTAACTACTCGGAAAGCACACAGTGACTTCATGAAAGAAACATCAACACAGTTTATTGTTGCTGATACAAAGGCTCACTCTGGGAACTTTGTTTTTTTTTTTTTATTTTTTTTTTTTCATCAAAACAGATACAGTTAATACTGTTTAAGTATGTCGTGCCTTAAAGATCTAATTCCATTGCAGCCTTAGGAGCACTGAAACATTTAGAAGAAGCATACAATCTTCTCAAGGCAACGAGAGTGAGGACAATGTTAAATATGCTGAATGTAAAAGTAATATCATCCAATTGTGTAACATAGTAAAGAAACAGTCTTTGTAATTTTATGTTATAAATGATGCAGTTATGGTGGCGTTTTGCTATCAGGTTATTGTTTCTATCATTGTGCAAATGCTCACCCTGCCTACACGCATGGATATACAGTATGACTATATGTTTTCTATTCACTGTTCTCTAAACTAATGAATCTTTAACGAGCCAAAGTCATTTCTTAAATTTCTTCTGTCACCCCATGATACAGAGCTATTTCCTGTGTCGGACCCAAAATAAATACATTTTTTATTGCCGTAAAATAATCTGAATGACAGAGGATGTTGTTATTTTAAATCTTCTGGTATTTCAACTACTTACAAGGTGCATGGATAGGGGCAAAGATCTGGTAAGATAAAGACTCCTGTAAAATTAAAAATTCTTGGGAACCAAAAAATGTTGGCTCTTGTCGTTTTTGGGGGTCATGAATGCAGTGAAGTTGGTTCCTTTGCATTTCAAGTGTTGCTGGAGTCTACTATCAAACGATCTAAAAAAAATAATAAGGATGAGAAATAATCTCACAGTATCTCAGATTCTTTGTCGTTCGGTGAGCTTTTTCAAAATATAATCACCTTGTTTTGGCAACAGGCTTGCCAGCAATCAGAGATTAAGAGAAACGGCCTTCTGTATCATGTTGCAATTATTCCTAAGGCAAACAGGAAGCCATGGCTTATTATTAAAATGCCCAATCAACTGTGTACATTCAAGAAATGTAAACCTGAATTCATTTTGAGGCTTTTAACACAACTTTGCCACGAGTGCTCTAAATGTGGCTTGCAGCATACTGTTCTCTCTGCTACTCAGATTCTGCGCTCCAGTCTGCATTCAGTTGTTTATTCTCTTTGTTTAAGAGAAGAAACTTCCCTTGGGTATTTCCCTGTATCAAACTGGGAACTTGAACCTTGCCTTTTTATTATTTTCTTTTATTTATACCCTGTTTGGTTTACAATACATTTCATCACTATTTTCTGTTTACCCTGGTTTTATATTTTTAATCATACCTGCATTTTGAACTGCTTTTTTGAGTTTGACCTTTTTTTTCCCAATAATTTCCCCCAGAATTAATCGTCCACTTATTTTTCAGCGGCTTCTATTAACTTTGCTGTTCGTCTTTTATAGAGCTGATTGGTGGGACTCCTAGCCTTAAAATCAACCATGGCTCTGGGACCCTAGTTCTCCAGTTAACAAATGTTGGAGTGAGTGACAGACGTTGGCACCGCCTTGATGTGAGGAGCAACAGCAAAGTAAGAGAAGTACAGAGCCGCCATAGCTCCTACGCGATTGTCACCGACGGTTTCACTCTACGTGCGAGAGAAATGTCAGATTAGAAAACACGCTGCGGCGCCACGGAATTGTCAAGAAGCTCAACATTCATCCCCACATGCGGCTGTAATGACTTCTCTTTTCTTTCCCACCCAATTTAAAGGAAGTGCGCTTTACTCTGGATCGATGCTCCAGTGCGATTGTCATGGAAGCAGAGGGGGTGGATTCTTGGGCAATGACAGAGGATCGCTCTTCCTGTGAAATACGAGGGGTCACGCCCAACAGGGATAAGTAAGACCAATAATTAATTCTGGAAAGAGAAAATAGTTTGGGAAAAATATCTGTATTCTCAGACTTTATTCTTCTATCCCTTTGTGTGAACTTTCTATCCAACCGTTCATCCATCCGTAGATCTAGCTGGCCTTTTCGTGGCCATACCGCCTTGTAATTAAAGAGAGGGAAGCGCCATTAACGAACAATTCATTTCATAATTAGCATATGTGTTTAATACGTTCCTGTCACAGGTCATTTGGAAAAGATTCGTCCCTCCCTCCAACCATCCATGGTGTTTGCACAGTTCACATTTGAAGCTGGACCACAGTAGAAATATCTCCAATAAATGTTTTATGTTTGTATATTTAAAACATGAGTTAAAAAAGACAGAGATAGGAGACATTTTTACTTGAAAATTAAAATATAAAACACAAATCTACATAAATGAAGCAGATGTGAACTAACTAACCGCTGTGCTTGTTATTAACCAAGTGGTTCTTTTAATGAAAAAAGACACAAATTAATGGCTGTATTTGCAATGAGTATTTAATTGGACACAGGAAAATGTGTGGCTGCATTTGTTTTGAGTGCACGAGAAGTAACAGCGTGAATAATTCAAGAGAGCCTTCTTTAAACTGGAGTGTGGCTTTCTTTAGCAAGCCCAAACAAATCTATTTGTGTTTAGTTTCCACTTACTGTTTTTAAACCTAAACTGACGCATGGACCGGAGGGACATGCCCCATATCCTCACTGGGCAGTGTGAGGATTAGATGCAAAACTAGCAGCAGGGGTGGGGGGGGGGACTTAGACTTTTCAAAATGTTTTGGATTGGTTGCTACTTTCAATGTAGTATTTAGTAGATGCTTTGTTTCATATTCTATTTGCATTCATGTCTTAATGTTTTCTAAGTCACAAAATGTATGCCTTTTAGGGTTTATTTAGCAACTGGCATTGTACATTACAAACATAAGATAAACAAATGAAAGACAGAACAAAGAAAATTACATATTTTTTCTTCAAAAGTGTATCAAAGCAGTATCAAATTCATTTTCCATTGATTCTCAGTTAAATATTTCAGTGTAGGAATCAAATTGAATCTGTTAACTTAGCATTACCAAACAAAGCATCTTTGTGGCATTTCATACGTTAGACAGCTTGGGAAAGATTTGTAGGTAGAACTGTTCAAACCCAGAAATTCTCATGGAAAATGCTGCTTATGTTTTTTCCAGGGTTTATTATTTATTAAAATTAAATCAGATGGATACACAGGCTGTTTTTAGTTTCTCGTGTGCCACACTGTTTTCTCTGGGGGAAAGAAACTGTTGATGATTTCCTGAAATGTAATCCTTAAAATGCCAATTAATTTTTGACTTCGTATCCTCATAGCATTTTGTGCTCGGTCACAGCTCAACTTGTTTACTACCACCGTGGACCCGGCTTGCCTCTGGACTCATTATTGTTGTTTCAGCTTAGCTACAATTTGAAAATTGCCACCTTACACATAATATTGTGATGGAGCTTTATTATTTTTTTGCACACATATTATAAAGATTGTTAGGACTTGGAAAAACTCTCACTTTTTCGTGTATAATCTGTTTGCTCTTTAACCCAGAAGTTGAACTGCACTTCAGCAATACAGCTGTCAAAATGTTTTTGTAGTTAAACCTCTGCCATGTCCCTCAAGCTGTATATGTCTATCTTTTTTCTTTTAAAAACTGAAAGGTTTATTCGCTTTTAAATCTCTGAAAGCTAGTGCTGCACAGGTTGTGGTTGGAAGGGAAGTTAAAACAGGGCTTTGAAATCTCTTGTTCATTTTGCTCAGACACTCAGAAAACAAATGTTTAATATCCAGCCTGTTATTGCAAATACACATTATTGATTTCTTTCCATGAAGCAATTATGGGATATTAGCAGAAGTTTTGAACTGACAGGACACATAAAATCTAAAAAAAAAAAAAACATCCTAAAATTACATGTTTTGTTCCTTAGAAACTTTGTGCTCACAAATAACGCCTTGAGTCACCTCCGTGATCTGACTTCTGACTAATGTAGAGCTATCTGTTATTACTGCAGTATGAACTGTGTTTTGTCTTTTCTCTTGCAATTTTCTTTTCTCTTGGAACCAGGATTTCATTTATTTCATATTCATGAGGATAAAGTCTTTTGAACAGGCAAACTGCTTTTGGTGGGTGAGGAGAAAGCTGCTTTATTGATCTATTCACTCTCACAACTCTAACACACTTTTCCTCAGTAGTAAGTGGCCACACATCCACTTGACATATTCGCACCAGAATGTTATTTTTATTTATTTTTTTGTCAAGAAAACGTTCCAATTTCTGTTTAAAACAATCATGCTGTTACATAGGTTTAATGGGTTATTTATTAATAGACTATCTGTTGATAAACTTGTAATAAATGTATATTTTATGATAATTTTACAGACAAAGAGATTCATAAATAAAAAGCATATTCCAATGAGGGTATGTTTTGACTTCCCTTGGCAGAGAAATTATCACCTCGACATGTCTTGAAAGTAGTAGAGGAATCTCTTTCTGAGTGGATTTTGCTTTCTCACAAATGTAATTTACATACTGGTATAATGCATACTTTCAAAGTAAGAGGAAAGGAACAATAAAAAGGTGTCACATTTGTTTTCTGTATGTACAAAAAGTGATGGCCGCCTCAGCAAGAACCGACGAAAACTATGAATTTTAACAGACAGCTGGTATTGTATGTACATGTTACAACTGCTTGCAGTCTCTGCTTTATTTATGTTGCAAGTTCTGCCTTGAGTTGTAACCTTGAAAAGTTTCCCTTGGCACCCATACTTTGGTTGTTTCTCGTCCCCAGGTACCTGAATGCAAGTCATGTTCTGCAGCTTGGAGGAATCAATGAGAACATATCATACGAATACCCACAACTACAACACAAACACTATACCGGATGTATAAGGGACTTGATTGTGGACAGCAAGGTAAAGTAAAAAAAAGTTATCTGAGTTTAACACAACTACATGGCTGGACGAATAGGTGGCTGTGTTGTATTCTGTTCTGTTATGACAGAAAACTAGCTAAGTTTATAAATAATACAAATTAGTAAAAGAATTTATGTGATTTAGGTCTGAGTGATACAAAGGTTTCTTGCATGCATTATTTTTTATTTATCAGTATGACTTTTTTTATTATTAATTGGAGTTTAATATACAATAAGCTTGCCATTTTTGTCGAGAATTTGGAAGAGTTCAGATCATAGTGTTATAATCTTGTGTCATATGTATTTGAGTATTTGAGTTAAACCGTGTCATAACTTTGGATTTATTTAAAGCAATAAATCAAATACACAGCTTATTGTAAAATCTTGCAGAGGTTTTACAAAATACTACAACAAAACACTCCAAAATATTGAGGAAATATGTGCAAACGTTTACATTTACAGAAAGTTTACCATTCTGTCATTTAGTAAATGTAAATATTTGTAATCCTAACTGATCTAAAACAGAATAAAAGGTAGTGTAATGTAATGTCAGAAAGGGAAAAGAAAGGAGCTTGTATCTTTGAGTGTGTATAGGCTTTTAAAGACACAAACATGTGGGATTTGAAATGGAAACATGAAATAGAAATACACGTGAAAACACGATAACATCGACCGTATTGTAAAGTAAAAAAGCAGCACATTAATTAATAAAATGAATACACAACCTGCATACCGCGCAGCAATTAAAAGCCCAAAACACATCAATATATAATCAGCCAGGAGCATAATAAACCGCACAAGGAGTTCAACAGTATCAACTAACAAACACACACAGATTTGCTTTTATTTCTATATTCTTACCAGAACACTACACTGACAGAACTCATTCCCGAGCGCATGACGTTAACGTCATACTGTTTTGGTCATTAGGATGATGAAAGCAGATTAATTAAGGTAAATACCAATGCCAACAAAACCTCAATTTGATGCCTGAAGACAAATAATACTGTTGTCATGTCAACGAACAAACAAACATAATGCACTCAGACATTCTTATCTCCGTGCCCCCACTACGATTACTGAATGTGCTACAACAGTTGGTTCTACTCTAATAGATACAACCTGATGTCTTTTTTTTTTTTATTGACACACTCCTTAAAAGCTCCAAATGAACAAACTCCTCATACGTCCATTTTAATACCTGTGCTGACAGTTGCTGATGATCAGCCGACTGCATTTTGCCGGTAGCACCCGGGTGCCCTGTTCCATGTTTGTATGAAAGAAAGCTGAAGGATTCACTCATTGCGTCTCCATTCAGAAGTTCCTCCCCCTTTATCTCAGATAAAACTTCTTCAATGTTCCGTTTTAGAGTTTTTATCAAACAATGAAATTGATTTCACAAAATCAGCTTTTTGAAAGATTCGATCTTAATTTACCATTACCGTTTCTTTTTACAAATCTTTAATAAAACTATAATTTTTCAATTTCCTTCTTGTTTTTTTTTCATTCCTTCTTTCAGTGTGTCATTCTTCAACTCTCTTTCTCCTGTTTCTTTTTCTCTTTATTCAATCTAGCTGTATGACCTTGGTTCTCCTGCTGAATCCTCCAACACTTTGCCCGGCTGCGGTCTCATTGATAACCACTGCGCCGACTTGGAGCAGCTTCCCTCCTGTGGCAAGCGGGGCAGCTGTCATGGGGAGTGGGGCTCTTTCAGCTGCCTGTGTGAAAAAGGGTTTACGGGCCCGCATTGTGATCAAGGTAGGCCCGTAGAGTTGCCTTTAAATGACCATGACGTTTTCAGTCTGAACCTCACGAGGTGTGCAGACCCAAATGGGAAAACTTGCTGGTGTGGGAAGATAACCCCGTCTTACATAAAGTGCTTTTGCACAGCCGCACACCCTCGCTGTAATTCCCTCATGTATTTCCCATGTGACAGCTGAATTAATTGAACAAGCCTTTTGTGCTTTTTTTTTTTTTTTTTTTTTTTGATTGACAAGTGACTCCAGAGTTTTCCTTTGACGGCCGGAGCCACGTTCAGCTGCAGCTCTTGTGGTCTCTCCCTGCAAGGCGGACCAGAGTCCAGGTTGGGGTCCGTACTCGCGCTTTAACAGGGGTCATCCTCAGCTTGCTGTCACAGGAGCAAAGTGAATACCTGCGTTTAGAGGTGAGTCACGGCTGGTCACCCGCCTCCACCTTGACAGCTGCGATTGTCTTGTTTGTGAGCCTCAAATTAGGCCCTGCAAATGATTGCAGCAGATGCTTGTCAGGCTGTGAGTGAGTAATATCAGGGTTGGAGACATATGGGTGGATACTGAGGGGGCTGTTGACTGACATATGTATGTTCCTTACTGGCTCTTTGACTAGATCTGCAGAGAGCCTTTTCGGAAAGTGTTTGATTAAAAATAATAGGCCCTTCTTATTCAAGGGTATTTTTGTTTCTGGTTAAGGTTTCATAACCACTTTAATATAGCAAGAGAGTCAGTGGGCATAGCACTAAATGGAAGGTCAGATCTCCTGTTAAACACTTCTGAGTTCTGACACAGCTTATGTGGAGAAGTAAGCTCAAAGTCTGTGCAGTATGTCTCTAGATGCAATAAAAACAAAAGTATTCAGTTATCTTGTTCACATTTTACCACATTACAGCTATAATCACCTCTGTATGTCATGCAGGTTTTACGCAACAGACCAGAATAAAGTGGAGCATAATTTTAAAGTTAAATAAAAAGAACACGTGGTTTTTGCAAAACTGAGTTGCATAAATTTATATTAAGTCTTCCTATAATCCAAGGAAGTTCAGTACAATTTGCTGTAGTTGTACAGCACCAGTTGTCGACAAAGGTAATCTGAAGACGCCTTCAAAAAGAAAGACTTCTGAATAAAATCCAGGCTCAGAGAGAACCTAATTACTAGACAGTACAGCTGTTTTAAGAAGAACTCAGAGGTTTGTTAGAGAAAATTAGTGCACAAGCAGCAACCTGAAGACAAAGGATAATATCCAGGGAGAAGTTTAGGTTTTTTTTTTTTTCTATAAAACAATAACACAGCCTTTAAATATTTAATGGAGCACTGTTCAAGCCATCATACAAAAATGGAAAATGGATGGTGCAACAGCAAACCCATCAAAACATAGTCATCCACCTAAACTGACAGGCCAGACATAAAAAAGCATTAATAAGAAAAGCAACAAAGAGGCCAGTGGAAAGTTGAGAGGGTGAATCTTTAGCCTAAAAAAAAAAAAAGAGAGAGACTATTAGTGGTGCATTCCACAAATTGGACTGCACCAATTTGTGCAAGAGTGGAAAGAAGAGAGCTGGTGCAAGAAAGGTACAAGATGCCATGTTGTCAGTTTGCCACAAGCCTTGTTAGGGGACACAGCAAACATGTTCTGATCTGATGAAACCACATTTGAGCTTTTTCCCTTCCTTCACGTTATTTGTATTGGGATACTGTTAATACATTTTTATGCATCTTCTAAAATTCTAACCATAAAAACAGAAACGAACTTAAGAAAAAGCAGCATTACACATATAATCAGTTCAGAGGCCAACGTGTCTTAAAAAAAAAAAAAAAAAAAGTCAGGAGAAAATTCAGCTTTGGGGTATCAAATACCCCAGAGCTGTGATGGCAGGTCCATTGTATTATGTCATTAAGAGCCTTTGAGTACTGTCTGTTGTGTTCCCATATTCATGATAATCTATTTTATTTTTCTGTGTTAGAAAAGTCCAGTCCTAAATCTTATTATTCATACACAAAACTAGACGATCCAGGCTCTAAAATCCTCCACTTGTCTTTCTAAGTTTGAGGTATGAGGCAACAATTTCGACCTGTAGATGTGCAAACGTGGTAGCCCTTAAAGACTTGAAGCTGCATTTGCACAGAATAATGTTTCCCTACAGCACTGAATTTGCTGTCTACAAATTTACATAGTACTTACTGATTTTTGTTCTCGAAGTTTTGAAAACCCCATGCATCTTTTGCTGTCGCTGCTTTGAGCTGGACCATCATATTTAAAACATAAATTTTAAATTTAAACATGAAATAGTTTTTAAGGCACTGGATCTGCATACTTCCTTCAACCCACTTAGTTGACTGCTGCAGACAGTGTGCTTTACTTCTTGTGTGTCGTCTGCCTGACACCATGCTGAGTGTTTATGATGGCGGTGTTCCCTGTCAAAGGATTTCATCTAACCAGCTGACAGGCCAAGTGAGAACAGTGCCTGGAAGTAACTGACTCTGGTAGGTCTGTCACTCACAGGTCACCTGGTTGCACCGAAACTGCTTCTATTACGGATTTCACACTGCCAGTCTGCCGTAAAAAAAAAAAAAAAAAAGTAAAAAAAACATCTCGTTTTTGTGCTGGCACTTATTTGTCAGACAGCACGGTTTAAAGCACCAGCCCTTGTTCTTTTAGTTTTCATGCTGCATGAGGAAAAAAAACAATAGTGTCCCCTTCCCTCGTTTCAGTCCCACAGTGACAGGAGAAGGAAAAGGCTGTTGGCTTTAATGTGTGGTGTGAGGGCTGTGGAGCTTTTCTGCGAAACCCTCTGTGGAACTGAATTGGTGAGCTGTATAAAGCTTCTGATGTCTGTCTGCAGCAAACACGCTGAAACATTTTCAGCCTTGTTGTCCCAAAACACACATAAACACTTGAACACACCCTACTGTGTTTTCTGACTAAACCTTCTAATTTAAAGGGCAGCCTTTTGCCCCAGTTTTTTTTTTTTTCTTATGGATAGATATGGAATTGAGTGCCCACTGAATAAATAAGTACTTTTTCACACAGAGGTTACCAAGGGCAGGCTGGGTAGAAACTGCATTCGGTTCTCAGAGGAGTCCAGCCTCTCTGTGAAGAAAACATTTAGAGTAACGCTTGCTGAGAAGAAGTTTTTAGGAGGGTGTCTGGGATAAACTCCACAAGTAACTTCTGAAAAGAGTAAAAAAAATCAGAGCTTTGACATAGTTCAGACCTCAGAAATATGCTGAAATATATTTTGAGAAGGGATGATTGCATATGACTCAAAGGATACTGCAGAAAGTTTATATAATCATTTGTACCTGCGCATTGATTAACCTTTTTATTTACTTTTTTTACACAATTTCTGCTTTGCACTACAGGCAAGATGAAGCAATAGGTAAATCACATTGAGTTTAGACTTTTTTTATTTATTTTATTTTTTTAAATAAATGGGTGTGCATTTATGTGCGTCCAGTAGAAAGGGGCTCCTGCTGAGGGAGCAATAGTTAATGCATGCCGGGCTGACTGTGAATTATCTAGACCTACTGTTTCCAATTAAGCTCAGGACATGTACAAGCTGCAGTTATGGGAAGCCTCACATTGGTTTGTCCATTGTGTTCACTCATCCCTAACTGCTGAAGATAATTGTTGTTTCATGTATACCTTGCCTTCGGGATGACTTTGCCATGCAGTGATGTGTGGAGCAACCTGGCAGAGCATCATTGCTGCAAAATTGCCGAATAAATTCTTACCGCTGGAATTTCCATCCCACTTTTCTGCCAGGTTTTACAGCAGATGGGCTTGTATGGGTGCTTAAATTTCACAATTCTTGCCTTGCTCACCCTTAGCTGCCTTTTCCTCACCTTGGGAGCTGGCCTACTTCTTATAATGTTGTTATGCTCAAGAGCTGTTTTTTTTTTTTTTTTTTTTTTTGCACATCAACACAGCGCAATATGGCAGAAATCTAACTCTTGTCAGACTGTCAGTCTGCTTCGTGGCACCTCATTTTGCAATTTTACTCCTGAGTCTCGAAATCTACACTAAGAGAAATAGTGTTGTTGCAGCAGCTGACAAAACTGAACAGCTTGTTTTACAGCGGTACTCTAACTGTAGAGTTAGGATGCCTCAAACTCGGATCAAAGTCTTGATTATCAAAACGCGTTCAATCTTTCACTTGGGGTATAAGAATTTTACGAAAGGTACCACTGTGTTTTCAGGTGATTCAAGGCCTGCTGGCTGTTTTCTACAACCTGGGAGACGGAGACTACAATATCTCACTGCCGTACCACCGCCTGGACGACGGGGAATGGCATGAGGTGGAGTTGGATCGGTTCGGCAGAGAGTTCACCCTGAGGCTGGATCGGGGCGGGGGTCGACTTGAAATCACCGCCTCACCCGGCCAGAGTCAGGAGATCATTATTGACCCCTCTGTGGTGATGCTTGGGAACTCTTTCCCATCAGGACACAACCGCAGCTTCTTTGGTAGGTTTCTGCTTGGGAAACTAAATGCATTGCTCACGACAAATCATTTCTGTAAAAACGTCCTGCATTTTTATTTTTACCTTCAAAAATCTTGTTTTCTGCTGGATTCTGCTCACACACAGGAAGACAGAACAATATATACAGTTGACAGGTGTATGCCTTTTCAAATTTTCTGAAATGATTTCAGGGAGGCACAGAGAATTTAATGAAGTATCTCAAGGACCACTGACTGAAAGAGTTTTACAAAAGCTTTGTGTTGCCTCACTTGTCACTTTATGTAGAAAGTCATGTCTTCGAAGATTTACAAATGGCAGATACTTCTTTAATTCACTATAAATCAGGGGTGATTAAAGTTCAGGTCAGGTGAAGAAAATGAAGTAGCAATTCCTTAAAGACTTGTAGTATTAACTTATAATCTGTTTTTTCAAAGGAATGGGTCTCCCAGCTGAACATGCAGTGGATTTAGTACCTAGACTTACCTCTTCCTGGACCCCAGGTGTTACACAACAAAATCTCTTTTGATGCCATAGTTCAAAACAAATAAACACAGTATGTCAGTGGCACTGATATGCATTTACATGATGCAGAAGACTTCGTGCTTTCAACAGAGCGAGTAAACTAACTGGTAGAAAAAAAAAAAAAAAAACACCAGAAAGAAAAATTCATGCTGAGAGCATCGCCCGAGGCTGTTTGTATGTTTGGCAGTGTGAGAGCATTGGTCGGCAGGTATGTCGGCAAGTCTACGAGTGTTAGTAGTGCTTGTGTGCCTGCATATTCCAGTTTACGCTCTTGTTGCCGCGTAAATGCGTGCCTGTAAAAGATTTTTGCCCTGAGGACTAGTGTCTCCCTTCTCTTATTTCCCTCTGTCTTCGCCAGGCTGTTTGCGTGATGTGAGGTTTAACGGCCGCTCCGTTCCCCTGGATGAGGACCAGCATTCAGAAGGACTTCAGGTGCTGGTCGCTTCACAGGGCGTCTCTGTCGGCTGCTCCTCAGATGCCTGCAGAAAGCACCAGTGCTCCCCTCCCTTGGTCTGCTTGGACCTCTGGAGACAGCATGATTGCAGGTGCTGTAAATATAGAGAATAAACAGCCAAATGTTTTAAAGCGGTCTTAAAGTGTGCAGTCACGCTCGGCACATATTTGCATGCAGATCTCCGAAAACAAAGGATGCATCGGATTACCATACTTATGATGAAGTTAGAAATGTCAGCAGTCAATTTATACTTTTGCAAAGTTAAAAACTATGTCTGCCTTTCTGTCTGTCTGTGCGTCCGTCCAACTTTCTGACCTATTCTACATTTTTATCTTTTGCATCTGTCCAATCTAAATAATGGGGATCAGCTAAAAGGTGTCACTCGTTAATACTCAAAGGAAATGCAAAAGGTCATTTCCACATTCAGAGTAACTTCAAATGACTTGCAAATAATACTGAAATTTTGCTTAATGTGATCTTCAGCAAAGCCATGAATCAGCAAGTAAAATGTCAGAATGTCCCTTGAAAGGGAAACTTAACACACAAATCTGACCATCCAAATGAGAAATTACTTATTTTGATCTGCTTAGGATCTATGTGACGAACATGGTTTTTAAAATCTGTTTTTTAATAGTTGAGCACAGCCATAAATCAGCAACATTAGCAATTAATTAGAATTAATTATTAATACATTTATAAATAACTTGAGTTCAGTTTCTGTCATACTTATTGTGCCAACTAACAAAACTAGCAAAAAATAAAAAATCCGCTTAAATGCAGTTTTGCCAAGTCCAATTAAGGTGAAATATATGTGCATTTTATCATGTGAGTCAACAAAATGAAATTATATGTCCTCAGAGCAAAGAGCAAAATGTTGTTTGGGAAAGTATAGTAAAGTATAGTATAGTAATATTGGAAATAAATCGGCACAAGGACTTAACACTAAAAATATTGTAACAAAAAAAAAAAAAGTGTTTTCTGTGAGCTTGTAATGAGTCCATGGCACTACAAGCAACCTGTGACCAGATTTCAGAAGGGGAGGTATCAATCTCTATATACCACCGATATAAACAAGAGCACAACCACAAAGGGCTGTAAAAGTTACGACTAAAATTTTAAAACGTATTCTAAAATGCAAGGGCAGCCGGTGCAAAAACACTAAAATGGCTGTAATTTGTTGCTTCCTTTTTAGTGTTCGCCTTGTAGCTGCATCCTGGAATGAGCAAAGACATAAAAGTGGGATTAATCATTTTAGGCTCATTTGTTTTACAAATACTTCAAATCTCATAGATGTTCTATAGTTGGTAAAACCACAACTTTCTATTAATTGTCTTAAATGATGCTGCAAGGACATAGCAGAATGAAACGCATACCTCCTGGCTAGGCATTTAATCAAGGATGAGAACTTACGTTATTCAGCAAAAGACTGAATGTTATCATAACGATGGTAAGAAATGTCCAGGAATAAGTCTCAGGAGGTAGAATGTATAAAATGATGATGATAGGATAAAAGTAATAGGTTCCAGATCTGAACCCTGTGGGACACCCAGTGCCAGGGTTTTACATTCAGAAATGATCTTGTTGGTAAAAAAAACATTGTCATTTATGAAACTAAGGTCCACACAGCCTATAAATTCCAGGTTAAAACATTTTTTTTTTCATGATGTAAAAAATTATACAAAATCTTTGCAGAGAATTTCCTACCTAAATGTAACGCATGTTTTGTATCTTTCATTAAACAAATCTGAGACTCATGGATTTTCTTTGGGGGTTCAGGTCAGAGGAGTTTGCTGGCTAATGATGAACTGGAGCACCTCGGTCACTGAACCAGCTTTGGTGCCTTTGGCAGCATGAGCAGGCGCCAAGTCCTGCTGGAAAATAAAACCAGCATTTCCAAAAAAGGCTTGTCAGCAAAGGGAAACATGAAGTGCTCCAAAATGTTCTGCTATCCAGCTGCATTAACTGTGGACTTTGGTGCAGCTCCCCCAAATTCTGGAGTGGATTTCACTTGACAATCCTCTCCAGGCTATGATTCTCCCTGTTGGTGGTGCACTTTTTCTAGCCACACTTCTCCCTGCAACTCAATTTCTGTTCATATGCTTGCTCTGTGAACAACCAGCTTCTTAAGCAGTGACCTTTTGTGGCTTTCCCTTGTCAGGGTGTTAATGACCGTCTTCTGGATATCTGTCAACGCAGGTGTTTTGAGTTCATTGGCTGATTAGGATGTGACACCATCATTTTCATTAACGACCGTTTCCCCGGTATCCTAATTTTCTGAGTCACTAAATCTGGGATTTTTATTTTCTGTAATCATTAAAGTTGGAATATATCAACATATGTGTGATGACTTTACATAATTTATAAGTGACATCACTTTCCGAGGTGACTGGCAAGAAATATTGCACTTTTTTGTAATTTTCTTTTTTTTTTTTTCTTTTTTTTTTTGAGAGATACACTTGAATCTACTGAAGAACTAGGCTATTCTATGTCAAGATACATCCAATTTTGGCAATATTTCTGGAATATGTTTTGAATGTGATTTAAGCTGCATGTCTCAATTAAAGGTAACATGAAGGTTCTTTATGTTATAACTGGAAGTCATAATTATACAACCAAAAATGACCGGCTGACTAAACAGTTTGTTTCTAAGGTGGTCCAAAGTCAACAATTCTCAATTTCATAGCAGGAAATTAGAAGTCGTAGAGCTTTCATTTATGCAAGACTTGCATTTGAATGAATAATAGATGACAGAACATACATAAATTAATGCAGAGAAAGGAGGTTTTGCGTCCTTAGTATGATAATTTTGTGTGAATGTTTTATCGTTTTGTGATGCGCCGTTGTCCAACAGATGGCAACGAGGCCGAGCGGACCAGTTGCGTGCCGAGTGCCAAATATTGAGTCAACTTTAAAGAAAAGCGCATACCAGCAGCGACTGTAAGAGTTTTGGCTGGCCCTTTAAACTCTGCAGGATCACTAAGTCTCTTTGCTGTGATTTCAACACTCCAAACCAGTGGGGACTTTGGCATCCATATTCTGTGATTGCAGCACAGCCTCGGGATACAAAGCACTCAGAGAAGCAGGGGGCAGGGATGAGTGATATTCAGGGGATAGTTTGTACAAATATACTGGGGGACTACTGCTGCAAAGCCAATCTTAGCGTCTCGGTTTCTTTTCTTGTTCCCTCTTTTTTTTTTTTTTTTTCATTTCCAGTCAACATTCTGTAACCTTCAAAGAACATATCTTTGAATCTGATATAAGACGTATAACTCCTGAGGGATTTATTTTTACACCATCGGCTTAGACGCCACAACTCCTGAAAAATTCAATGTTCTTTTTTTTTTTATTATTATTATTATTATTATTATTTGACAGCTTCCCAAGTGTCTCATGTGTCTCCCTTACAGTTCTTCATCTTCTCTGCACAGGTGCCCTCCGGGACACATGACCAGAGAGACCTCCTCGGGCAGAGCGTGCATCTACACGCTCTGCGCCAGCCGGCCGTGTCGACACGGAACGTGCGTGGCCCACTCGCCGTCGCGCTACTCATGCCACTGCAGCGAGGGCTACCGAGGGCGGCACTGCGAGGTGGCGCTCGCCGTGTTCCACAGCGAGGACGGCAGCAGCCTCAGCCTCAGCTCCATGTTTGCCATCAGCATCTGTGTCATGGCCTTTCTAGGTAGCTACATCGACTATGTCCTCTTCTACATATGGTGACCAAACATTGTCAACGCCTGTCTTGATTTCTTTTTTTCTTTTTTTTTACCGTCTTCCATCTTGTTTTGTTTTGTTTTCATTGTCACTGTACCATCATGCTATATTTGCTTGATCTGTATACAAGCTGTTTTATTTTTTCCTCACTTCTGTTGACTCTGTACTCAGCCGCATATTTTGTTGCGTTATTGATCTCTTGAGTTATGCTGGGATGTGTTTCTCTATGGGCAGTTGGTGAAAACAGGAGACACAGGAAGGGAAGCATAGAGATAAGAGAAACGCTACTTGTCCTCATTTGTGATTCATAGGAAAACTAAGAAAAAACATTTGTTGAGATGTTTGAAATTCTTTTTATTTTTCTGTTTTTCATGTCTGTTTACTCCGGTCTCTTGCTGTCTAAATTTTAGAAGTCAGTTTCACTCTCTCCCTTACTTTCTAATTGGCCAACTTATTGTTTACGTCATCAATCAGTTATCTCCCCATTGAGCACTTTAGTTTTTTTTTGCAGCTCATACAGCAGGCAAAGCGGAGAGGGGACATCTTTTATTGTCCTCTTTATCGCTAGAGTGTTTTAGGTGAACTTCAAGATAATGTTCACTTATGTTTTTTTTTTTAAGAATAAGAGAACAAAGCTAAGCATAGATTCTTAGCTGTATCAGAGCTTTGTACCTGCACACATGATCCGGCTGCAGGTCTCCATTAATACGTTTATTGATTTAAGGCAGTTTATTTGAGAGATTTTACGTGAGAGACCGACATAAAGTAGTGCATTATTGGGAAGAGGAACAAAAAGATACATGGTGCTAAAACGTTTGTTTTTCTAACTAAAATCTGAAAAGACTTTTAATCTGATACAAACCTCATCAAAACAGGTCCATATATTGAACATGGCAGTATTATAATGGCCTTCTCAAAGGTCAGACTTGAATCCACATCAAAACTGGTGCCAAACCATGTAAATGAATCTCGTCTCCATACAGCCAGAGTGAAATTAAGCTATTTTGCAAAGAATGGATAAAAAAAAATTCAGTTGCTAGATGTACAAAACTAGGGGAAACATCGCCCAAAAGACCCACAGTTATAATTATGAATAAAAAAACAGAATACATGCGCTGAAAAATAGAATACATAGAACCTTGTTGTAATTCGACAAACTATGAAAAATGAGGAGACCAAATTATTTTGCTCGAAAAGAAAGATGTCAAGCAGAAACTCAAAGCTGCTTCGACAGAAAATAAAGTTATAGAATATATAAGCTGCGGGAGATTGCGTGCCCTTACCAAAAAGTTTCTCTTTGAAGGCTCATCAGATGATCTAAGGCTGCACTCTGACACATGTGAGGTCACGAGTTCAGATCTGTAAACGGGAGAGCGGATTCTGAATGCTTTGTAGTTTAAGAGCAGAATCTTGAAATCAATAATTATAAGATGAGGGTTATGTGCTCTCTCCTTTGTGCCTGCTGAGAAGTGAGCAGCTGAAGTTTAGAGTTTTATCGCTGATGCTAATGTTGAAGGTTGGGCGAAGCTTTGCAAGTACAGTAAATATTAAAAAATAAAGCAAAATACTTGGGTTTTGAAGAGCAAACCAGGCTCAAAGCAAGACTTTGTCAATGTGCTCTTGGAGAAACGTTGTTAGACTGGCGCTCCTAGGAAGGTATACAACTCTTCCATATTATTTTAATTAGTGGATAATTGCTGTCGCTGTGGTTTACTGGAGTCCCTGATTCCTAGAAATGGCTTTGTCATCCTTTATACATGGCTGGATGCCAGTGAGTCCGTTTCTCACCCTTTGTTGAGATTTTCCTAACTTTTTGCATGCGACACTTTTTACGTGACACTCTATACTTTTGAGGGTCACATGAATAAAACCTTCAAGATATCAAGTGTGTGCTTAAATATCGTTTGATCAGTTTTTATTTATATGCTGCCAAATATATAGATGTGAAAAGATGTTCAGTGTTATTTAACTTTAAGAAATACTTTCAGAGACAGCTATTTGGTCATATTTTAACAGTTTACTGGGTAGTTTTATCAATATTTCCTCCCACAATCAGCCCTTTGAGATTCATAATCTCAATGTGGCCCAAAATGAAAATAGGTTTGGTAAAATCCTGTTTCATTGATTTCTTAATTCTAAAGGTCAGAGGTCGAGCAGCAATCAGGTGGGTGACTAATACAATTGAACCAAAAAGTTATTTCATGATTTAACCCTCCCAGGGTCTCAACGCGATGCTAAGGAGGAGCGCAGCAAAAGTCATGATCGGACAGCAGGGAAGCCGGGGGGGTTGTCCTGTCAGACCGTCAGCTTCTGAAACCACACACACACACACACACACACACACAAAACAAATATACTCGTAAAAGCGCAGACAGGGTCAGTGTGACCCCACCAGACTGCGCGCAGTGTAAAAAACTTATGAGTCCTCATAAGGTCTCTTAAGAAGGTCAACGGGAAGGCAGTGATGTTTTCTTATATTTTCCTTCAATTTTTTTTTAATTCTCGTTGCACAGGCTTGCAATGAAATTTCCTTTGCACAGCTTAAAAAGAGCACTCATAACAGACCTTGTCTTTCTCTTTCTTTTCTCAGTTATCTCTCCAGTGATTATTCATGTAGTCCATAACATAAAAAAAAAAGTAAGCAGGAGAATAGCCAGTGATATTTTACAGGTCTAAGAGTTTAGGAGCAAATTAACAACATACCGAGCTCTAAGGAACATGAGTTAAATTGTTTAACAGGCAACACAAAGGGCATCAGATAACTGATTATTCAAATGATATTTCAGCTCTTAACTTGAACTGATGACACTTGCCCTCCTTGTTGTAAACAGATGAATAAAACTGCATGGTTGATGGTTTCATAAGCTGTGTTAAGACCTAATAAGATCAAGATTCAATATCTACCCACATCTGCTGCCAGAGGGTTTTTTTTTCTTTTAAATAAGTATGCAAAAATATTTCTACTTCAATCGTTTAAAAAAAAAAGAAGATGGAACATCCTATTCGGTAAAGGTCGAGGAAACGGATAAACTAATTGTGTTGGGATCACATAAGGAATTTTGTGCTTTTTTTTTTTTTTTGGTGCTCACGAAAATAGAAAGACAAATAGCCTACATGTTGTTGGACCGACTTCCCTCTGAAAGGCTGTGTTGCTGTTTATGAGTCTTTGTGTCATATGAAACGCCTCGGCAATTCAATATATACTGTCCCTGCCTATAACTGACTCGACGTTCCCTCAAGGGCCATGTGGCCAGTATTAGGTGATCAGTTATTCTGACACTTTCCAATGAAACATAAAGTTGTCTGCGATATTTGATAATTTATTCAAAACTGATGAGGTGTGGCCTCATTCATGGAAATCCATGAGCTACTTGCAATGCCAGCCTAAAAAGAAAAAAAAAAAAAACACTGAAGCAGTTTGTCCGTGGTTGCACATGAGGCATTTATATTCACCGTGCAAAAAAAAACAAAAAAAAAAACAAAATTCACCTCAGCAGGAGTCGTGGGCTGCTCCGTAATGCAATTTGGATCAGGACTAACACTCGTTGGTGAGTGTAATTACATTTTCACAGGTTAGAAAAAAAAATAAAACAACTCAAATTTTCTCCCTCGACTGGAAGCGAGCAGAATATTTAGTTGTGTTGGAAAATAAAATTAGTCCTGTCCTTTCATTTAGAAAACAGCTGCTTTTATGGCACAAAACAACAGTTGTTTAATGATGATCCTCGGGCTCAGAACCACAAGAGCCACTGCTATAAATGCACTCTCAGTAGGCTTGGCTAAGGCTGCTGGCTGGATGCTAGATTAAAGGCGACTCTTACTCCGCCTCAACGTGCATTAAAAGTTAAAATGATCATCCATTATTAAGTTTTACATACAGCATCCCAGGCCGAGCGGAGTGTGAGATCGGTGGAGGTTATTGACCGAACAAGATCGTCTGACCAACGCTCATTAGTCAAACGTCAACTCTGACACTGTGTGTTTTGATGAATAGAGGAATTAGTTGTCCAGATGGGCTCGGTTCCAAAAGCCATTGCGTAAAGTGTCGCCTATTTTTCCACCCCCTCCCCTCTCATCCCTGAAAAATGTATAAATAAATTATTTCCCAACTCTTCCTCATTTCTCACCTGTCTCATTTCCATCTTCATCAGTTTTTATTTCTTCCCATTTCACCTCTTTCCCCACTGATGTTCAATCTGTTTCATAACTCTTTTTCTCCCCCCCCCCCCCCCCCATTGCTCTCAGACTGGAGGCGCAGCGAAATAGTTAAATTCAGGGAGCGTGCTTGGTTACAGTTTTCTCCACTCTCATTCATAATGCACAGTCCAGTCCAGTCTAACATCATAATGCTCTGTTCATAGTAGTGGTTAGAGGGCAGAGCAGCAGCAGTGTTATAGATTGACGAATGGCTGCGATGTTTGTGCTCTACCCTGTGGGATATTGATCTCACCGGAGTGTAGCTGCACATTCACTCGCACTCTACTCTGCGATGCAGTTGCCACAGGTATAGAGCAACCAGTGTCTGTTTACCTATATCTAATTTTGGATGCTTGCATCGGAGAGGGGGGCCTCGGTTTAGCCTCAATCTGGCGTCCATCTCACTCCGCCGCCGTAGTTATGTGTTTAACGGCAGCTCAGGTGATGCTGGAGGGAAGGGGAGCCTGCGGGCTGCACCTAGAAGGCCAGGTAATCCTGGAGGTAAGGATAAGAGCTGCCGTCGGGCTGGCACCTTATCAAGATTCTGGTGTTTTCTTCAAGGCTGCTCAGGCGTTAACAGTCAAGGAGCCAGGTCAGCTGATCAATACTGCTCTCTCCTCCACCTCGCACAGAGGACGGGTCAGTTGGGGATTTAAGAGGAATCCTTCAAATCTTTTTTTTTTTTCTGTCTGAAATGAGAGGAGCATAAAAATAAAAGTGTGTAGCGCCTTCACTCCACCGACTACAACCTATTCAGTTCAATTCGCCTCATCTGTACAGCAACAGTTCACAATAATTCTCACCTGAAGGCACGTTGACACCAACAGATTCATCTCGTGCACAGAAATATATACTCGTATCAGTCCAATCAGAAGGAGAGAAGTAGATGCAAAGACAGCATTCGATCTCATTCGATCCAAGTGACAGTACGTAGCCGTCATAAAGTTACAGGCAAATTCAGTTTAGAATGATGTCGGTTGGCAGAAAGTTTTTATAGTGAGGACGTCTGACTGCATCGAATCACTGAATTTGCAGCGACCAAAGGTGTGCGATATACAAGCACAATTGGGGAGTGAGTGATTCGTATAAAATGAGCAAATGATGGAAAATTGACTCTGAAACAAAAGCAGAGCAAAAAAATTCAGTCTGCTCACAATAATGCTCAGAGGAATTACATTTATTCAGAAAATATATACAACAAGGGGTCTGACCTGGAGTAAATGCACACCTGTTTTAAATAAATATTAACCCATTCTTAGCCTGGTCAGTGTTCAACGTGATCTCCTGAAAGAGCCTGGTAAACTAAAGACGCTGAAATTAGTGTTGGACTAAAAACCTTTCAAGGGGCGGTATTATGTATTTTCCAGGCACATAGTAAAATCAACTAATCATGTTACCTTCAATTGTAATGGACATGACTTGGACAAAATTTGACTCCTTGAAATTGGAGAAAGGTGACACAGCTGGATGGAAAGCTGCCTCAGGTGTTGCCTCTGTAGAAATAAAATAGCAGATGGAAAAAGTAAAGGTAATATCAGCAAATAATTGAAAGCAAGGCACAAGTGGAGAGTAGCAGGAGAAAGTAGCACAGTGAAGAAAAGTGCTCAGTATGTCCCCTTATGCCTATTGCAGCTACGGAGATAGGTTAGGTTAACATAAGTTACTCTGTTTGATCAAAAAAAGGTTTTATTCCAGTTTTAAAAGTAGACAGCTCCTCTTCCTCGCTGAGAAAAAAAAGCAATGATTTCAAGTTGGGGGGAGGATTGCTCCACCTCTTGTGCAGATTACCTCTGTAGGAAGTTGTGTTTTTCTGCTCGTGTGACCACCAAAAGACTCATTGCTTGTATTATTCTCCCTCAAAGCAATTACTTTAAAAATCCTGGACTAATGCCATTATCTCACATTTCTCTCAAGATTTTCAATTAAATCAGTACTTAGCTCACTCCATGGAAGATACTCCAAGTGAAATGGATCCCATCTTGCGAGCGAGATAAAAGCTAAGGCCAGGAGGAGGCCAGAGAGGTACGGGGAAAAAAAGCAGAAACAGGGAGAGACTTAATGAGTGAGAACGAGGGGAGCAAGCAGGGAAGGACGTTCCAACACGCAGCAGCAACAACAACAACAATAAAACGGAGAGCGAGGACAGAGAAAAGATTCAAAGTAGTGAAAACAGATAGCGAGCAGCAGAAGAAGGAAAAATGAACATGAAGGATAGCAAACAGGGTGAAAATATTGGTTGAGATTAATGGGTTTTAAAGGTCAGTCCAGCATGTTGTATAATTCAGCACACAATAGATATGATTGATGTGTGTGCTTCAGGACCTTTTCCTGTTCAGCTTCCGCAGTATTCCTCCCCACGTTTAGCCGAGCCACTGAGGCTCCCGAGTTTAAGCTGGGAGGAGTACAAATTTATTTAATAGGTTTCCAAGGAGCTGCGGTCTTTGATAAGACAGGAAACAGAGAGGCAACATCAAAGAGAATGGGTGGAAAGGTTGGTGCCTCCATTTCCACGTTTGTTCCATTAGTGCCTCTTAACTGTATGCCCAAGGTAGCCGGCAGGCCTTTCGGATTGGATCAGTGTTACGGCTTTCGTATTTGTGATGCATTATGTGTTATTTGTTTCATATAATGTCAGCTGTTTTTTAGTGCTTTGGATGAAAAATGTACTTAATCGGCATGGAAATGCTAGAGTGGGTGTTTTTATAACTAGAGTTTTTAAAAATTTGTGTCACAACTTTGCTCTCTCATTCCTTCTACATCCAAAGGCATGTCGTTTTGCTGCTTAGCTTCTCATTTTAATTATGCGCGAGTGCTCCCCGCTGTGCTAACACGCTCTCTGGCACCCCTCAGTGTTGATGCTGGGGCTGTTTCTTTACTCTTGCTGGAGGAGACACAAGGGCCTGAAGGAGGGTGTTTACCATGTGTCTGCACACCACGGCGAGTGGGAGGATATCCGAGAAAACGTGCTCAACTACGACGAGGAAGGTGGCGGGGAACAGGACCAGGTACGTGCATTCCCATTCGATCTCGTGAACACGGAAACGGTCCTTAAAAATTGCTCGGTACTTAACAGTGACTTGCAGACATTATATTGTCATGATGTTTGAACTTTTATACATTTTTTGTCACATTGCAGTCACAATCTTCAAAGTGTTTCATTGGACTTTTGCTGTAATATCACAAGTCGTTGGGGTAAATATTTTAGTTAGTATTTATTTTTTTATATTAGTAGTTACTATTAAGATCTTAAATGTTGTCTGATCAATGATCTCTTTGCCCATCTTGATACTGTTTTGCAGGCTTGCAGCAGTGCCATTTTATAACCTACTTTAAACCAGAGGTTCCCAAACTGTGGGGCGCGCCCCCAAGGGGGGGGGGGGGGCGCCGTGTCATTGCAGGGGGGGCGCAGGATGCCGTCTGGATGAAAAAAAAAAAAACCTGAACACTGTATGCGCTGGGTTTTTACCTTAGAATGGCCAACTCTCTGTTATTCCTATGTCAATTTGATACAGTAGAGGCTTCCACACTTCCCATATCTGTGTCCTCTGTCACTTTTATCAGCAGTTAAAACTGTTTAATCCGTTGTTAACATGTTGTAACCTGTTTTTCCGAGCTGCCTTTAAACGCAACATGAGCGCTACGACGCTCGCGCTGGGTTTCCACCTGTGAAGGAGACCTGCTGCTGCTGCGCGGAGCTACGTAGGTTTGTGTTAGAATCACGGCAGCAAACCAGCAAAACGGAAAGAACTTTTCACAGTTTTTCCCTCCAAACTAACCGACTGAGTTGAGTAAAGCTGTTGGATGCAGGTAATGTTAGCTAAAAGATGACTAGCTAACATCAATACAGAACCTTAAGCTTAACAAGCACCTTGTAGGCTACGTACATTCATTTTGCCCCCCAAAAAGTCGATGCCCCTCCCCCACCCCCCTCACACGCTTCAACCAGACAGCCATTTGTAATCCATAGGGGGGGCGCAGAAAATGTTTGGAAACCACTGGGGAGGCGCAGAAGAAAAAGTTTGGGAACCACTGTATTAAGGTGACTTCCAAATGAGCATTGATTGCACTTCATTTTTTTTTTTAGTGTTTTTAGAGTAAAGGGGCAAAATAACATTTCACCTACTTTATTGTCTTAAGTGTATTTCAAAAATGCACCGAAGACCAAAGATCTTTGAATTTCACTTGATAATTATGCTACTCTGTGTTGGTCTATCATGTCATTAACAGTCTTGTCTAATCTTTGTGGTTGTAATGTGACAAAATGCATGAAGATCTACTGAAAACTCTTGCAAGACGTTATAAATGTCATCACAGTATATTTTGGCAATAAATACACAAAAGAGTACACAGTTGGGAAAGTAAACATTAACATTTTATATAAAATGTTCTCTGCTGCAAAACGATAACCAAATATCAGTCCCCTGGAGATCGAGGGATGCAAGTCAATTAGATGAAATTAAGCAAAAAGGCACCGATAGCTGTTAATGCTTCGGTTTTAATAGGCTTGGTAAGAGCAGAACACCATCCCCTCACACAGATAATTAATTACTTGGCTGATCAAAGGAGCTGCTGTTGCCAATTTCCCTTCCTATGCTGAGGATTCCCATCTTACTCTAAGTAACGGGCTCATTTACTCCCAGAATCATCAGTTGAGCCACACTGGTTAAATTGTCATGCAGCATGACAAAATGGCATTGGTCATTATGGCGTGTGCAGCGTTGTTCTTATCGCCTAGATATATATATATAAAAAACAATGTATATTTTATTCTGTTTTGTCCTTTTCTTTCTTTGCTGTCACAGAATGCCTTCAACATGGTGGAGCTGCAGCGCTCCCTCCAGCCCAGCCCCGCACAATCCCTCCGCTACAGCTACCCACAAAACACCAGCTCCTACCCGCAGACTAAGCTTCCTCAAGACAACAACAAGAAGGGGATGTCAAATGGAAATGGCAACGCTGCTATTGCCCTGCGTCTGGCCATCCCCCCCTCAGAGGCAGAAACCTTGTCGTCCCCTCTGACCTTCCGCCGCTCTCAGAGAGCCTTCTCCTTCTCCAGCCAAGATTTGGCCCGCTACCTGTGTGAGGTCATCAGAGACATGGAGCACACAGAGGACGCCGGCACCATGACCACGCCGCGCCGTCCCTCTGGAAAGGAGCACAACCTGTCCTCGGTGCGCTCCCTCAGCTCCCTCAGCGCGTCCCAGGGCTCGGAAGTGAAGCTTCACGCCGCCCAGATAACCCGGATGGACACATTTAGAACCCTTCGAGCCGTGATGTGCGACCTAAGGGGAGACTCCAAGACTGCGGACAGTCAGAGGGACAAGCTTAAGGAGAGCAGAGGGCAGCTGAAGTGTGAGAAGAATGGGTGAGGCTGCGCTCTGAGGAACAGAACTGGAGGTTACCCAGCAAAAAAACAACATTAATCAGAAATCAATGGTGGAAATCCAAAGGGAGGTCATTAAATGTGAAATACTTTAAGACTGGAAAGACTGCGCCGAGTCTGTGTGAATTCTCTTATAAATCTACTGTATTGAAGAAACTTTGAAGATTTATGTTCTTTGATATAAAAGATGTTTACCGATGAATGATCAGATGTGACGTATTGTTTATTTGGAATTGCACTGTACAGTATTTAATTCACAGACAGCATTTTTTGGAGGCGCCCTGTGTCAAAGCAACCCATGTCATAAAGCTCATAGAAGAAATGTTTGCAAGCAGCGGGCCAAATGAGTTTTCTCTGAGAAAACTGGATTCTTTGCGCCGTTAATGACTCATGAAATCATTTATGTGACAAAATGAAAATTGTTTCATTTGTATTATCTATTTCCTTTTAAATAAATGAGTATGTTTGATAACATTTCAAACTCGGTCTTGTTCAAACAGGCGTTCACATTCGTCATGCTCAAATATTTCTCTTTTTTTTCCTTTTTTTTTTGAAGTTCAAGCAAACCTTCATCTTCAAACATGAATCAGCTAAATGAGATTTACACTGGATGTCTTATCACTTCCATGTTATTAAAATAACACCTTCCATGGTGTTTTCAATGTTCGTACGACGACAACATTCGTAACAATCTCGAGCAGCTGCTCTTGTCATATTAGGCTAACTGCTACCAGCAAGAAGAGCCACTGATAAGAGCAAGGTCAATTCTGGGATTAATTATTCATGTTGAGAGCCTGTAGCCATCTGACCTAAGTGGCTGAGACTCTTCAATATAAACTCAAAACGTCAGGGTCCCAGCAGGCAGCCCTACATCATACTTAATTGGGCAACATTACTGGAATTAAGCAAGTGTGACACTGGAGCGAGTCTCTGGAGAAGCACACTGAGCTGCTGCCTGCAGCTGATAGAACTGACGTGTCCTTTCCATACGTCTGCGCACCTACATAATGCATCACGCTAAGACATATAAGAGGCCAAAAAGAGGATTTTTAACACCCTGTAGGTCTTCAAAGAGCCTCGTGTTATACCCATTTGTATTCATGAGTCTTGGTGTACTACCCACACGAGATAAACCCTCTCGAAGTGAATAAAAGATCCTCACCACCTTAATTCTACAGAACGTCTCCTTGTATGCAGTCAAACTTGATCGGGTCAGATTCCTTCGAGATGCAGCGGTTGCACGAGGCCACACTGCCACCTTTAGGCCAGATGCGGTAATAGCGGCTCGTCGTTTCTACATTCAGGGTTTATCGCCACACGAGTGGGGGATTCTTCACAGCGGGATCCGAGGATCCTAGCACGAATCCGTGATTATCTCAGTCATCATGAATTACGATGTAGGTCAAGTATTATTACAGTTATTAAAATTCGTCCCAAGGACTGAATGCATGATAAGCGGTTCATTTAAACTTTAAATTACACAACCATAGAGCTTTCTGCTTACCTACAGTGTAAACAGACGCATTACATTGTTTATATTAACACTAGAGGGAAAAAAGTAAAACAAAAACTATATATATATATATATATATATATATATATATATATATATATATATAATATATATTTCTAAAAGTTTAAAGGTTATGTTAAAATATTAAAGTTTTGATGACCCAAGATTCCAGGATAATTCGGGACTCAATCCGACTTGGTGTTGTTCTGTATGTGAGGCCAACAAACTGCATAGTCATGCTGTCTTTTCCAGTTCTTTCACCTGGGAGCGACAATGATCCGAGGGAGTTGCTTTGCTTTGCTTTTCCTGTAAGGGTGTGTGATTTATCTCTCAGCCACTAGAGGGCAGTGTAAGTTAACATGGAGCAGATGCTGCAGGGCAGACTGGAGCAAACTCATCAAACGCCGAAGAGGAAATGTGAAATCCATAGTAAGAATTGCAAAAAGTGGGAAAAAGCAGTGCTAAAAGTAAATTAATCATCGGGTTGCCAAGATGAGCCGTTATACTGTTGATTTAAAGCAATATGTTTAAGCAATATTACTTGACAACAGGTTAAGTTAGAGCTAAGTAAGAACACAGTTAGCCATGATAAAATGGCTGATAGACTGGAAAAGTTAAAGGGATTGTCTGCCACTGTTCTGATTGGTTCAGATCACACCTGATGCAGAAAAAATATATGAGATGAGATGCATTTTTTACAAAATGTATATTTTTGTAAAGCAAAAAAAAAAGCTTTTTTTTTTTACTTTACAAAAATAAGTAAATCATTTAGATCCATAATTATGTACTCAAATGTAAATTTTAACATTTATTCAAACTCTTGTACTAAATGAGCCTATCATACCTCACCAGAATTAAGGGTTTTCTATTGAAACAAGACACAGACAGCTGATGCATTATTTTGTTGTCAACATGTTAGATTTTTGTTCGTCTTTGTTAAAAATCACGAGCGTTACTCAAACTCATCCAAAAATCCTGTTGTCAAAGTCCTGACTAATCCCAAGAAAATGGATCAATTTACACCAGTCCTTAAATCAAAAATCATAGGTTTTCACTTGTTATAGAAATTGAAGTAATGAATCCTGTTGGGTCTGCATGTCAGAGACAATATGAGCCATCTACGACTCTCGGGTCACAAAGGAAATAACGCTCCAAGGACCAGATCAAGAGAAATGGACTTAGGGTTCATTGTCGATGCTCCTTGGATCTGGAAACAACTCTGAAGGACATGAAGTGTGCAGCATCTGAAAACATTATTGCTATTGCAACTTATTTTGTAACAACAATCCTTATTCTTTCTTCAGCTATTTGTATTTATTTTTTATTTCCTTTTTCTTGTGTAACCACTGAATTCAACTTTACTTCCTACTATGTGTTTTTGTCTTTTAAAGTGAGCTTTATTTTACTTTTATTTTCTTTGATTCGTCCTGTGTATGAATGGTGCCACAAATAAACATGCTTTACATCGAATAGCTTAGGTCATTTATTGCACCCCTGTTATATAAGTATGTATATTCAGTTTTGTGACTTTTAGTTATTAATTTGATCAATGAATGATAACTGCAGCCTTTGATTGTAATGTAACTTCAATGCTGGAACACTAGTCATAGAAGTAGTCTATAAAGTACTTTATACTAATGTTAATTCAAAGCAAACTATTTGAAACAAGCTGTAATTGTATTGGTCATTAATCAAAGTAACATTAAATTCAAATGTACCATATTTCTTAATAAAGTAAATTATTTATAAAGTACAAATAGACCCTAAAGTTTCAGCTGAGTGTTACTTCCCACATCTATGTGGTACACTATATAGGTGGCACTCTGATAAATAATATAACTCAAGACACAGCTCCTTCTCTAAATTGTTCACATGTAAACCATAAACTTTGATGGATTCCAATGGCATTTTATCTGATAGACTAATAAAAACTTCTAATAACTTTCCTTCAACAATGGCTTTCTTCTTGTCATTCTTCTATCAGGGCGACGTTTGCAGAACAGACAACCAGGAGGAGTCATGTCAGCCCCAGCTGTAGATCTTTGCAGCTCCTCCTCAGGTGCCAGGGGCTTTTTCACTTCTCAATTATTCCTCTCTTCACCCGTCCTGTCAGCTTAGGTCAAAAAGAAATATCTTGTTAAGTTTGCAATTTACAACATTCTTTAAAATAATTCAATGTACAAAAATATCAGTGCAAACATCTAGAAAGCACTAAATATATGTAATTATTATTCCAAATTTTTGGAATAAAAGCAATTTGTTTTGCATTGTCTTTTTTATTGTTTTGGGGTTTTTTTATTTTCAAAATTTGGACTCCTTTCAAATGGTTTGGTCCATTTTCAGAGATGCCTGTCTCCTTTCCTATAACAAAAAAAAAAAAATTCTATAAAAAATAATAATAATTTTAAGCATGAATCCTCAAGGGCCTTGGCAGTATGTACGTTGTACCAGTAAGTTTTAGTCTGTTTATGAAACTACAAAAAGGATGTGCGAACACGCTGGCACTTCAATGAAACCCAAATATCCTATTCACTTCTCCGCCAATAATCATCTGGTTGGGAGTCAGATTCACCCTAAAGCTCTAAAATTCACTCTTTCTTTATCTGAATTTTCTTTTAACATAACCCAGTTCCACAAAAAAGGAGGAAGCAGAAACCAATTTATCCAGGAGCTTATTTGGAGGACCGTGTATTCTCCTGCACCACAGGATGCATTTCTGATGCGATATCAGTTCAGAAGTGTGGGATGAGGGGGGGTGGGTGGGGAGACGGTGGGCCCCGAGTCTGTGGGACGAGCAGCACAAGAGGAGAGTGTTTGATGTGACAGCTGGAGATTGTAAGAATGAGGGGTGACACAGAGCTCCAGCTTCCTCGGCCCTGGCTGGTCACCCAGCCAGCCTGTCACTCAGTCACTCCCTGAGATTCCAACTCTGTTTACTCTTGTGTTATTAACGTCTCCCTGTGTGTGTGTCCGTGTTTATCCTCCGGCAATAGATCTGGGAGAAGTGACAGTGTGGCGTGGCCCTCTGTCAGTTGCCCAGCAAAGTGGCATGCGTGTCAGCTCTCCTGACAGACGCTCTCATCCTGCTGGCCAACGATGGCGGCTGCAAATGTGGGACATGTCTTGTGACAGAGCGACACAGCCTACACGACAACTCGGCGCGCAGACAGGACACGAGCAGTCAAGTTTGATGTGAGGGGGGTCAGCGCTGAGGGCCGAGGCTCTGCAGGGCTGAGTGAGAGCTGCGGTGATCTCTGCACAGCTGGAGACGCAAGCCGCTCTGCTGCACCTCACTCACAGCTTCTTGTTTTTCAAGTGGGTGTAAAAGAAACCTGTTTTTATCAGTGACACGCTGACGCAGATCTTCTGTCCGTCCTCGGCACGGCTTGTTAACACCAGAGCAAAACAATATGCGACGGCTGAACAATCAGCGTCCGATACCTGCCCCGTTAAGGCGCTTATTAATGTGAAGTCGACTGCTTGAAGGTGGAAAGATTTGCGGTTTGCCACTCGAAACAGGATGAGAGGGTCGCTGCTCTCACATGCAAGAGGAATTCTAACAACAGCAGGGCTAAAAATAATAATAATAATAAAAAGAAGAATATTCCGTAATGTTTTAAGGTTTCGTCATGTCACATCCTCAAGCTTAATATTATAAGGATTATGATAAACCAACACAAAGAAGTACATAATTATAAAGAATCATAAAAGGGATAAATGGTCTTCACAATTTGTTTGTACATATTAACTCGTATAACTCAAAGAACAACGTGCATCGAGTCGCCTTCAGGTGTCATCGTATTAGTTACGAGAGTCTTATGGTCTTCGCATAAATAGAGCTGCTCTATGGAGGCCTCAGTGTAGAAATTCATGTCAATTGTCTCATTTTTTTTAGGTTTTGTCTGCGCTACTGGCCTTTTGTTTAGCAGTTGTTAGACAGGAAAGTGGGTCATGAGAGAGGAGGAAGACATACAGTAAAGGTCATCGGGTCAGGACTCGAACCTACCCGCACTGAGAACTGAGGCCTCCATACACTGGTTGTGTTTTAGCCCTGCGCCGCCGTCACACCCCTTTTACTTTTCATTGTCTGCTCAAAATAAATAAGTAAGTAAATAAAATAAGACCAAGGAGCCTGAGAGGTTTAAGCAAGGTTAGGTTATGAAACAGTTTCAAAGTCTGTGAACAGCTCATGGAGCAGTGTCCCACCCACTGTTTGAATATGAATTCAACTGCAAATCTACTAAGAAATGGCTGCCCACCTAAATTAAATGGCTCTATTCTGAGTCCCTCTGTTAGCAGGACGTGTGACAGAACCAACACTACACACCGCCCAAAAGACTCATCACAATAAAAAATAAAAAAAAACATGGTGGTGGCAGCTTTATGCTGTGGATATGCTATTCTTCAGAAGGGACAAATAGTTGGAATGAATACAGGTCAATAGTTGGAGAATAAACCTGACAGGGCCTGCAGAAGGTTTAAAACTAGGATGGAGGTTTAGCCAGAGTTATAATGGAATAGTCACAATCATAACAATTTACATACTGAAGTCTGTAATTGTCTTGAAATATGGTTCCATAAAATATTGGTATAGAGAGGTTTGCAATACACATAATTATTGAGAATATGTAATTGAAAACCAAAACAGTCTTTAAAAAAGCAGAGAGGAGTGACTGAACGGAACAAATGAAGATTTTATTTATTTATTTATTTTTTATTTTATTTTTCAGCATTCTCCTGCAAGGTTAAAAGGAAAGAGACAGTTGAAGGCCAAGCACTAAGTTATAAACATCCGCACAAACCTCACAACTCTGCACAGAGGACAAATATCTCCAGGATGTTTTTCTTCTGCCTCCACTTTCTGCCCAATTTTCACAATAACGTGAGCAAATTAAAATACATTCGCAACTGGAAACATATTTTCACCAAATTTACTCACATAGTTCTGTGAATTTTCAGATCCTGAGATGTTCTGAGATTCCTTTTACTCCTGACTTGGTTTTAAAAGAAAGTATGTTAACATTGAAGCTGTTTGGTTATCTTTTTTATTATTTTTGATCCAGTGGCAATCAAAAAGGTTTGGTGAATACAGTTGTTAAGGCAACATGTTGTAATTTGTGACCTTTCTGTTGAAAGCCGTGATCTAACCAAGGACAAACCTGTCTTCTTTTTTTTGTGCTTTTTTTTTCCCTGCATAAAAGTGAAAAATGCTTTACATAAATTTCAAGTACATTATAACATCAGGACTGACATTGAAATATGTTTGTCTGTCAACATGGCTGGCTTAGTTTTTGCTAAAGCTGTGGTTTTTGTTGTTGTTGTTTTTTTGTTTGTTTGTTTGTTTTTAGCAGTTTCTTTCCCAGTAGTCAACGGGTGAGAGTCAGAGTGACTGTAGGACGGGTCACCAGTTCATGCACCACAGGTGAGTAGAGTAAATAAACAAATCTTCTCCAGTAAGAATAACGTTGCTTTAAAATATTTTCACTCAATTAGACATAAGAATTATGATGCAGAAAAACTTATTAGAAAACCTTCTCTGTTAACTATCTCAGTTAAATGTAACTTGTTACACGGTGGTAATTTCAAACTGCATTTATATTCCGTTATTGCTTACTTTTTTAATGTAATTTTCAAACAGGATAAGTACATTTTTATTATAAAACTATGTGTTTACATGCCTGTGTGCTGATGCTAAGTCAAGCTAATTGGTCAGTCAGGTTCACCAAGGTCATTTTGTTTTCTAAATTCTGAAATAATGACAGATTTTTTTTTTATTATTATTATTATCTCCTTCGAAGTCAAAAGTTCACATTAACAATATCTTATCCCTTTAAACATTTTGGGAAAACTATGGCTTTGCAGGCTTCTGCTTGCTTAAGTCGCTGCTACTTTTGAGGCACACCTGTGGATGTAATTTGACGCAACATCTCAACCACTGTGCTTCCTATGTGTGACACCATGAACAAAACAATCACAATAATGTCAGAAAAAAGAGTTTTAGACCTCTACAAGGTGATTGATTTGAGATGCGTTTAATGTGTTTCAACCACAGAACAATAGCAAAAAAAAACCCCAAAAACCTTGTGAAGATTCTGGCTGAAACCAATTAACTTTCACAGTTAATTGGGAACATTTACTGAAAGGTTTTCAGTGACGTCCTTAATTGGGAGTCTTAAGAGGTGTGTTATATACATTTCACAATATTTTATAAAAACTCATGTGTGTTACTGGGGAACTGTTTTTTATTGTTTGGGCAGCTCTTGGCTGGAAGAGTGGTCAGCACTGTCATCGTACAGTTAAAGTAACAACGGTTTAAATCTCAACTGCGGGACTTTTCTGGGTTTCCCCCACGCCTCTGTGGGTTTTCTTCAGAGTTCAAAAAGATGTTAGACTGTTTGTTGATTCTAAGATAACTAACTGTAAGAGGAAATATGAGCTGGTTCTTTCTGTTTACCGTTTACTTGTGAACATCCTAGTCTGTCGTTTTTGTTGTTTTTGATGTAAAAAAAAAAGATGAGTGACATGTTACTATTTACGTTTGTTGCTTCTTATTCTCCTGGTTATGTTTAGGCATCAGATTTCCCCTGAGGTCAGTAACAAACTGTTTAGGTTTCCACACGGAGATTGTAAAGTTATTTTGTGAGAAAACCTTTTTCACTCTGGTAAAAAAAAAAACAAAAACAAAAAAAAACAACCATCTGGTTTACTTCATCGTCCCATCATGCACCATGTAACATCTGCCCACAGATGGCACTCTCTTCCACACCTGAGCTCAGACTCCACTGATCTGTGCTCACATTAGGTTTCTTTTAAGACTCCTGGATACTTTGCCGCCTCTCTTTGTGGTGCTGCACTGCGCTTTGCAAGGATGCACAGCAACTTTCCCCGAAATGTGCTGGTCGCACTTCATCACCCGCTAAATTAGGAACCTTTAATGACACAACTGAGATGGATTCTAGGAGTTGTTGATTTATTGATTACTATCCTTTGCTAAGCTGTGAATACTCAAACAGTTACTAGTCACAGCCAGAAATCAACTTCTCTTTGTTTTGAAACTGTTTTAAAGATTTTCTTTTTTCTTTTCGAGTTGCGTCACTCGCTTTGCTGATGCAAGAAATGACTGAATATTTGCGGAAGATTACATCCCAACAAACAAAATCCATGAGGCGTTCTTGCATTGAATGCGACCATTTGTGTCTGTCAAGGATCTTGTCCATCCATCACGGAGGAAGAAGAGGGCTGAGCCGAGCAGCAGCGAGGAAGAGGGGGAGAAGCAGAGGGCGCCTGACAGATGGGCTTAGTGAGTGAATCATTGACAGGGGCCTGCAAACGGATGCTGGCTCCATCAATAGCTCAAAGCCTGCGTGATGAATTACTGCAGACAAACAATGCTGAGTAAGCAAATCTGTTTTTAACAAAGCCAGGTGGAAATATTAGAGCTTCTTTCAAAGCTTCAGAACATCAAAAAACGCCATAGATTTATGGACACACACAGTCGGAGCACAAGAAATAGATTTAATAAGTTGCATGAGGTTGGTTGAAAAAAAAAAAAAAAAAAAAAGACTAAAGGATACAATTTAACTGTTAAAAATAAATCTAAAGTGATTGCAATTTTTGTTGCTATAAATATGTTGTTACTCTCTGTGATTAACTTTCCATAAATCTGCATGTACAACAAGTCCCTGGACAAATACATTCCCCCAAAATGTAACTGCAATCTTGAACGTAGAGCCGTAGAGCCATCTGCAGACGGGTCCGGAGAAATTTGGAAATGCTGACAATAATATCTCAAGAAGAGCAAAATGAATAAGAATGAGATCTAATATTTTGCAAAATGTGGAAAACAAATTTTAAAACCTATCAACAACCGAATGCAACGATTGTTCAGAAAACAGCCTGGCTTTCGAAACATGCAGACATGAATACTTTGAAGCATATACCAACATAAAAATAAACAGATCATAAAAGAAACACAAAAATAATTCTGAAGTCAGCATAAAAAAATTAAAAAACAGTCAAAAGATTCCTATATATCTCCTCTTTTTTTTGCTTGCTCTTAAAAATAATAATCTTTTGAGAATTTACTGTCTCCTAAAATGTTGGGTTTTGTTTTTATTTTGCAATTTTCTTTTCTGATTAAAAACCTGAATGCGGTGTGCATTTTGTAGTCACACACCTTTACTCTGATACTCCGATTTAAGTCAAGCACCACCAAGTGTGTTCAGAAGCCATCTACTTATTAAACAAAGTCAAACTGTTTATGATGTGATCTTGCTGTAAATCTGGCTAATCTGTGAGGGCCTCATGGGTTTGCCAAGGAAGATTAGTGAACAAACAGCATCACGAAAACCAGGGAACCCAGCAAACAGGTCAGAATTCAAGTTGTGGATAAGTCTAGGCATGGTTGGGATTATAAAACAAAAAAGCTAAGGAATCCTTGCTTTTAGAAAGTATTGTGGCTCATAATGAATTTTGTCTAACGATGTCAGAGTAAAAAGAGGCTGAAGTGCACAGAATGAAGCATCGACACCAAAAGTTACTCTTCTCTATCATCTTCAGCCTTATTTTTAAAAAAGTGCAGCCTCGAAAATGTTAACACTTCCCTCCTACCCCGCTCTTTGTGCTCCCTCCTCCCCATTACTGCAGACAGAACTAACAGAACCAGGTGCTGCTGGGAACAATGGCTGGCCCACGCAGGGATCAATGCCAGGCCACTGATGGGCTCTCATTCCTTCACCAGCCGACGTGATAAATGACATGGCCCATATGTCTCCGCAGCCCAGACTGCAGCTATCAGCCTCCTTTGTCTCCACATCTAAAGCGAGTTATGCTGTGAAAAATGTAAAATGCAAACACAGGCACAAACAAAGCAACTTAGACACGCACATGTTGCCGTTGAGGACCATGACCTGCCGTGTCATCGGTACCGTTTAGATGAGAAAGATTTGATAATTAGACTTTTTTTTTTTCACAGACCTCTTTGTAACAAACAGTTTATAATTTTTTTATTTTATTTTAGGAATGACTCTCTGCTCCTCCCCCCTCCTCGTGTCTCCTCCACAGTCTTTTTTTCCTTGGCAGCAGTAAATCCTGATGTCTATACAGGTAGCAGATCTCTGGCCTCTGCCGGTTGTGTCCCAGGTGTCTTGTCAGCTGTCACAGACGTCCGACGGCAGGCAGAGATGGCATGACCAGCGGGCCGGGCCATGTTGGACGGGTCAGCCGTCAGCGTTGTGGACAGACAGGCATGTGGCAGTGATCTCTCTGTGACAGGCTGTCAGAGAACCGCCAGAGAGCCACCAGGCAGCACTCACCCCCTGTCATCCCACCTGACTACAGACAGAGGGGAAGCTCTGAATTCTCAACTTGCCACCCCAGACTCTTCTGCTTCCTCCCCCCGCCGCCGCACAGCACATCCATTGTAGCTTTGAAATTCAGCAGATTTCTTTATCTGGGAAATGCACCAGCGTTCCGGCTGTAATAGCGTCGCTCAGTGCCGGATATTCTAATTGAATGGTTGCTGAAAGGATGATTCAGTTCAAGTGCTTTTACCTGTCTCACCTCTTCAAAATGTATACCTGCGGGGCACACACACGGTGAGGCAGACAAGTCCTACACAGGAAGGAGATGCAAACCTGTCAGGCGACATAATTGCCATTTTATAACAAGAGACATCTCCACTGCCTCCGATCCTCTCCTTCTGATGGGAGTGTATGCTCGTGTGTGTGTGTGTGTGTGTGTGTGTGTGTGTGTGTGTGTGTGTGTGTGGGGGGGGGTGTGTGTGCGTGTGTGTGTGTGTGTGTGTGTGTGTATATTTACCTCAAACCACTCTGAACTCGCCGTTCAGTGAGCAACTGTCTGACAACTGACATTTGGAGCGGCTCAGGAGATGTATATGCCATTTGTATCCATGGCAGGGTCAGGCTGTGTTACATGACCTGCAGGACACAGAGATAGAGAAAAGATACTAATCTCATGTGGGGATCAATACAGCGCAGAGAAGACCTGATAATTGACCGCTGTCAATCAATCAGCGTTGTATGTGTGCAGCCAGAAAATGTGTCTTTGCTAGAAGGAGAAGAAAAACACTAGTAAAAGTATATGGCAAAGAGTAGTGCACTCAGAAATTCACTGAAGTAAGGTGTAATGTAACTAAGATAATTACATTTTTTGCTTAATGCATCTCTTTTATGATATTTCATATTGTGATATTGTGTGGCCACAATGTTAGCCATTACTGTGGCTAACATTGTGTTTGTTTTCTTGCCTTCTCCTCAATAACAGGCATTCCTGCAGGTCCTGTTGCAGTTTTTGTCCTTTTCTTGAACCACTAACCTCCCAACCAGTCAAAGCAAGAGGTTGTCTTCCCCAACATTGGTTCCTACTGAACATTTCTTCCTGCTAGAATAAAGTTAATCTCTCCAACACCAAATTCCACCTGGTTCATGCTTATAACATAGGGCTAAAATTAGAGACGGTGTCATACTGCTTCTGATTTTCACACATATGTTGGAGCATCTGAAAACTCTTCTTATGTCAATTAGGGGTTTGTCATACAACACAGCCCTGTTATGTATTATATCCCATATTTATGTAGAGAGTAAAAAACTGCAGGGTGCTATTTTATTAGTTTTTTTTTTTTTGTGCATTTTTATTCATTGGTGTTAAAATGAAGTGAACTGGGACTCAAATGTTGCTGTTATTACCAAAAAAATAATTGTGTAATCTCATGCAACCCAATGGAAATACGTTACTCACCAATAAATGCACTTAATTTCATTACATGTCTAACGTATATTTTAAAATGCCAGCAAAAATGGCAGGAGACAATTTAAGTGGCCAAATGATGTTTGTCTTGTTTGTTTTTTTTTTTTCTTGATACCTAATGTTAACCTGACCGTTTTGGGATTACAGTTTGATTCTCTATTCACAGACTTAGAGAACCCAAGGGGTCAAATACACTATAGATTGTTTAATCAGGACATAGAGCCAATTCCTCTGCTATATCAGCTGCTACAAGCATTCAGGATGCTGATGTGAGTGAACCTTTATCAGCGCAAAGTCAGTTTTGCATAGCGTGGCATGGGATGTTACTCTCATGTTGTTCAGTTCTACATACCACCTGCATGAAGTTCATGTTATTAATGAACAGTTTCTCAGCGTCTCTGAGTTGTGTTCATACATTTTTGTTTTTCAGACATGCCCAACAAATCTTGTCCTGAATATTGCTGTCTAGGTCAGCAATGCTAAATGCAGGCTTTTACCTGATTATATACATAATGCTGCATGATTATGCAACCAAACAACCCCGTATTTGTTCACATATGACACAAAGTTAGATGGCAAAGATGGTTTGTAACAGAAAATCTTAGTTTGCTTTTTGGCTTCTTTGGTTTCCATAAATTTATTTTTTATTTTATTTTTATTTATTTATTTTTTGAAACATTAGACTTTTTCAAATGTGATTATTCGACTTGAATTGAAGAGCTTTGACTGGGAAAATAACAATGAATTTTCATCTGAAACAGATAAAATGAATGTTGTGATATGCTGTACTTATTTGTGGCAAAGCTTTCTAAATGAAGTGAATGAAATTCTGTGTAACATAAAAACCCAGTGTGAACACTAATACTATAAAGTGCCCTGAGAGCAGGATTCAACCAATATTGACTTTTCAGTGTCCATTACTGAGAGAGTACAGTGGCTGATACATATTAGAGATATCGTGCTGTTGTTGGTAGTTTTGTCTCACTGCTCTGATACTAAACTTAAAGCTGCATGTTGCTTCAGTTAACACATTCTGCATGTATTAACAAAGCAAAGTAACTGGGTGCTAAACAGTATTATTCTACACCAGGTATCCTGACAAAGCTGCTTGAAAGCCAGACGGTTCTGCTCTTTTACATTTTACTATGACATATTGTCCAGAATGTCTTTTATCCAAAGGTAAAATAACTGAATAGATCAGTTTTACATTTTAGTTTATAAACAATAATGTAAGAAAGCAGTATATGCCCTATTAAAGGGCCAAACCCAAGTCTAAGAGAGCAGGGATATTGGTATTTTATATTCTTTGTTGTAAATTATCGAATGACTTCATTTTATGCATTTTGCTCAACAGGGCTCGTCCGGGACCCTAGACTAACGGACCCTTCTTATAAATATCCCAAACCAAATCAAAAGCTCAATCTTTAATTCGATCACTGACTACAGCTTTTAGAAAAAATGCAAGAAGTGAATTTACAGCACATTAGAAAAAGTTTGAACCCACATATTGTATTAGGCTACCTGACTCTACACTTTGTAGAATCCTTTGTGATTACAGCTGCCTATATGTGCAAATGTACCGGAAACATACAATTCTGCTATGTTTCCAATAGATTTGTACATTGACAATATAGTTCTGCAAATTCTGCTGTGCAAAATAGTTCAAGCAGAGTCAGACTGGGAGGAGAAATTATGTCTAGAGACACCAATTGTCAAATCTTTCCAAATCCTCTGTTACATTATGTGTTAGGCCTGAGCTTTTACAACACACAAAAGCATTTAGGTGAACTATTCTTTTGTAGCTCTGGCTGCATTGTCATGCTTGCTGAATGTATCCCTTAGTCTCAAGTCTTTTTCAGCGTCCAACTGGATTTTTAGTATTGCTTTCTATTTAATCCCATGCTACTTTCTATCGCCTCTGCCCAGCTTCACTGTCCTGCTCAACCGTGTGTGCCTGCAACTGGTTGCAATTTATTTTATTTTGGGGTTATAAATAGTGTAAAATGTACTTAATATAAATACACGCTACACATTTCTGATTGTCAGTTGTAAATAAAATTGAAAACTGCATCATTTTCATTTGATTTCATAATTATGCACTGACGTGACGAGTGCTTGACTGCTTTAAAATGTCCAAAATAAAATACACTTGAAGTTGTGTTTGAGACGTGACAAAATGTAAAATCGTTTTGGCGGACGCTATAAATAAAAAGTCCAAGACAAAGTTCAATATGGCGTCACAAATTTCTTGATTGTTTCCATCAATTAGATAATTGTGGGAGAAAAAAAATCTCATAAACTATAATTCTGAAAAAAAAAAGTAACAAAATGTTAAGATTAAAGAACACACTGATTTTAAAAGGCTTTTATTTAGAGTGAACATACCAATTATCCCCAAAATTTGTGCCTTTTTTGGATAAAAAGGGTAGTTTTTTTTATCCAAAAAAGAATTGTGTAAAGTAACACAATTACACTCAATACCATACTATCTTAGCTGCATGTCTGACTTTGTCAATGGGTAAAGTAGTTTGCAACTTACTGCACTGCTGGTTCAGAGGATGCACAATTCTGAAGACACCTTCACCCACATTTGCACAAACAAAGCTGCAAAGCACAAAAACATGTCCACACGCAGTGCACCAGAGGCATAGACAAAAACTGCTTTAGACTTTCAGAGAGGAGGTGACATCAGAATATGCAAAAAAGACTTTGCCGCAGGCTACAGATTTTTAATGATGAATCCATTCATTATAGAATAAGGTCATTATGCTTTTGTTGTCATCAAATGTACACATTCATCATCGGTCCACCTCGGACCGAGTCTATTGTCCCTCTTCGCCCGACGACCTTGGATGGAAAATTTATAAAGTGAAAAAATAAATAAATAAAAAATACACACAAATACAAACAGAGAGATTTGCCAGCATGCATACTGCTACACACATCCGCATCCCCAAGGACAACAAACATACACACCGCAAAATATTCATCCAAACCACGTCCATTTCATCACACTATTTACAAAGCACGATTAGGAGATGCAAAAAAAAAAAAAAAAAGCCATGTTTTGTGAGTGTTGTTCAACTGTTTCAAACCCTTAGCAGAGACTCAACCAGATATATGAGCCTGTAATGAAACATTTTATGCTAATTGTATTTGTTTATGAGCAAATTAATGGCAGCCGTGCAAAACGGATGATGATGTGAGCACGTACACAACATGATAGGATTCCTGAGGAATTCATTAGCTGTTTGCAGGTAATTAGAGGAAATAATTAAGGTGATTAGAGTGCGTCACATGTCCCACCCCACACACACACACACACACACACACACATTGGTACAGTATACATCAAGCGATATCCCTCACCACCCTGCCTAGTATTCTTGCAACTCTTCACCAGAACTGCTGACGGTGCTTTCTCAAATAACCCAATCACTGAAAACAGAGATTCTGATCCCTCTTTTCGCTCCTCGTCTTCTCCAGGTCCCCAAGTTTTTTTTTTTTTGTTTTTTTTTGTGAGGTTCCCCCTCGAGTCACAAATCCCTCATACGGAACTGGTCACGATATGACACATGCGGAGGTGGCATATCGGTGCACCAAAGACACAATCGAGAAGAGAGTTCAGGCGACACAATGCAGAAGTGATAAATCAACAAGCTGGAGCCCCTCCATATAAAGCACAACATTACAGACAATCCCCTGCTGTCTGGCAGAACAGCAGGGCTGTAAAATGCACAGAGACTGACAGACAAGCAGACTAACATACAGACAGATAAACAGTTCTAATCAAATGTTCACATGTGTAGCAGGAGCTCTGATGCAGAGGGTGAAACCCGCAGATTATCCGACTGTAATAAGCAAGCAGCCTCTCCACCGATGTAATTGGTCTGCAGTGGATCTGCAGCCGAAGCTCGTTAGTGTCACAGCAGAAATAATTACGCAGTAAAAACCCCTCCTGTGACTGATCGTCATATATCATACAGATACACACAGATGCACGAACAATTCTCTTTCTCTCTTTCGCTCGCACACAGACTCCGCATTGTTGGGCTATTTTGTGTTTTAATGCAGAATTAGACATTTAGACACAATCCAGGAACAAGGCCTAATAGGTTCCAATTTGAAAAAGTGGCAATCTGATTATATCTCTACCTACATTATGGAAACATAGCTTTAATACTAAACCGATAGAGGGTCCTATATTAATGTAAAGTTGCTGTTTTTCTCAGTGAGTTCAGAAATGTCCTGTTTCTTATTTTTTTTTTAATGCATGCTAAAACAGACGTAGACTAAAATTCATAGTTAACATTCAAGTTTAGAAATATGCATTTTTTGTTGTTTTGTTTTGTTAGTTTTTTCTGGTGCAGTTTATTTTTTTCAGGCTTTCTAAAGGATTCTTGTTGTTTTCCCTCGGCTCTAATTACCACAGCTGCTTTCGGTTTCTCATTATTACTTCCAGAATACTTAAACTCTACATATATTCCCAAATAGCCTTCAGTTCCATTTGCCATACATATTTGACATAATGATGCAGGGCTTTTGAAATCGCTACCCAGCAGCAAACAACTTCACTAACCTCTGTACGTGGTTTTTATTTCTCTCTTTTTGTATTTTTTTTTACTTTTTGTGAAAAGTAACGTTAAAACATTAAGAGTTTATAAAAGTGATTCACATGTTACAAACTTGTGCTGGTGCTTAATTTGTGGAGAAATATGGACAAAGTAGCTTGTCAATGTGAATATAATATGCAGAATCATCCACACACTCTATGGTAGTAATACAATCTCAAACACAAAAACAACAAAAACAAAAAATTGTCAGTAATACGCCAACAAGCTTACTGGTTAATTTTCCATTGTGTTGTGCCGAGTGTATGTCGTACAACTGTACGCCACAGTTAATGATGCTTCAGTTCCAGTTCAGTTTCTGAGTTTTATTTGCAAAGTAAAGGACTATTTCACAGTTTTTAAAGGAAACTTGGTCTGCAATTGACCATGTCTAGCTGAAAAGTTGATGAAAATATTTAAATGGTGAGCAGAAATGTATTAAAAATGGCTTTTTCATGTTTTTTGGTATGAAGACAGTGCGAGGTTGGGCTAAGTTTGAAAATTACAGCAAATCGACTCACATCACCTGAAGATTTTTTTTTTTTAAATACTGTATGAATTGGTAAAACCTAATCATTAAAAAAAGAAAAGTAAAAACTCTTACTTTCATTTCATATTGTGTCCTTGTATGATCAGATCAGGTGTAGAAGGACAGGTTTCAAATAATCAACAAGCAGCAAAGAGGCTCTAGATTTTTGTTAGAAATGTTGTGGCTTTTGAATGAACTCTATCTCAAGATTTGAATTCGAGATCTTTGAAAGAACCACAGACCCACAACACACCGCAAATCCTCCAACAGGATCTTTGGCAGATTTTTCTAGCTGAAAATAACTAAAAAAAAAATCTACTTCTCTTAAAGATGGAATTAATTTTTTGTTGCCACATCAGTAAAAGGTATTTATTTATTTAATACATTTTTTTTTTTTTTTTTTTTTACCAAGGATGGAAACAAATGTGGAGAGTGCTGCGTACGCATACTCCTCATGGGAGAGCACTGAAAAAACAACTCCACTCTCCTTTAAACAATTATCACTAAAAACCACTGATCTGCCTCGGAGACAAGGTTCTGCACGACTGCACCTACAAAGAGAAATACTGAGTCAATGGCACTGGAGCTATTACAGTTGAAAGAAAGTGGAGCCTTTCATTGTTTAAGATGAAGGTAAAAGGTGGTGTGTCTGCGTGTGTTTGTGTGTGGGCGGTGAGTGATGATCCTGATTCAGAATGGGGACCTACGCAGCGTCTGAAACAGAATCAAACTCCAGCAGTCAGGTACACACCACCTGCACCAGAAGTCATTTTAATGTCCTCCTGGGCCATCGTAACATCGGGAAAATTCAATCACGCTGTCTGCTGTTGGAGGGGACAGCGTTCTCCGAGATTACTTGCAAGGAAACTTAATAGCTAAGAGCATTAAAAGCTGGTTGTTGCTAGTACTGCTGCCAATAGTAAATAAATGATTTTGGCGGCGTATGGAGACGGGAAAATCAATGCACAAGGGTTTTCTGTGCTGTTGGGCTTGTGTGTTCATGTAAACATAGGAAGTGTTTTTTTTTTTGTTTTTTTTCCGCACCTCACGGCGAGATTATCTCTCACCACTGGAGGCCTGCCCAATGCAGGGGAAGATGCCACTCTCAGCTTGAGTCCTGCCACTGGCAGTCAGATGATATTTGAACATTGCCCCGTTCTAATAGGACGTATGCAAATATCAGGAGATTTCTTTTCTGGGTGCCCACGCTATGTGTCAATGTAAGAAAAAAATCTCTGCTTTGATGAGTAAGTGCTCAGGCAGAATAACTGTTGCACATGCGGTGCCAGCTGCCTACAGGCCTTGAAATTGTGTGATCAGCGATAAGCTGAAGCTATTTTCTGAAGTGTCGCCGTTTTGATAGTCTAAGCTGCTGGCTCTTTTGCTCTTTTGCCGGCCCATCCCCTGTTGTGACCCCTCTCTCTCCATATCTCCATCCAGACTTCAGTTAGAGGGCAAATGCAGAGAAGAGGGGCTGAGTAGGGGTGGGGTGTGGGGGGTTGAAGAAGAGGAGAGGCAGAGAAGAGGTGGTGGTGATATGAGGGGGCCACTGCTCAGCCATAGTGACCGGGTGAAAAGGCAGTGCAGATGTAATTTGTCCTCAATGGCTGTTTGGGAAGAGTAATTGTGGTGACACTGGCGGGTCGATACTATGGATTTTTTGTTTGGAGTGCCCTGTGTGTGTGGTGCTAAGGGGAGGCCAGGAAATATAACACTGCTGCTCAAATACAATAAAAATGGATCGAGGGTGTGGTGGTTGTTTGCAGAGCTGGTAGCCATCGTTTGGCTGTGGATGTCATACTGTAGCTGCTGCGGTTATCAAATACACCCCTCCGTTCTGCCCTATTAACACCAAATGTTCAGGGCTTCAAACAGGCCTTTCGGGCAGGTTTAAACACTGGAACAAAACCATCAGTTAGGACGGTTTTTACTGGAGGAAATATGTCTCCAAATAAACAGCACTTTGGAGTGGCCATGTGCTGAAACGCCTGCTAACTAGTTTTCCGTGTTTATCTCAGCCTGTATGGAAACGTAGATACTGAAATGGAACAAGTCCAGAGTTCTTCTAAAAAGTGTGCATCGCAATATTACATCCAAATATATGGAGTTTTGTGTGATGAATCCTTTTAGCACCCATATACATGACCCTAGATCACACCAAAATAACTCCATGGGACCTCTTGCACTTATAGTAATATTATCCAGTTCACTTACAACAAACTGATTAGAATACGCAAAATGTATTTTATTTGTTGATTCTCAGCAAAATGTTCCCCTGATGCATGGAGGTGATGAAACACGTCAGATTGTAGATATTTTTCACCAGACTTTTTCAGGTACAAAGAAACAACTAAAACGGCAAAGGTATATGAAGGGAGCAAACAACACTGAGCCGCAACTCAATGTCAATGCAACCCTTTTGGGGGTTAGTGGGGATCCATACTTCCCAAATTTCAAATCTGTCATGTACCCTACGTCATTTTTGTTTTGAGTGTTATAGAGCATTTTGGCTACATCCACTTTTGGTTCCATTAAAAACGTTTGATTTTATGCTGGGGACAATTTTGGCCAAGGTTTGGCATGTTTAGGCCCCCCAAAAATGTGCATTTTTGGGGACTGAAGAGTAATAATAAGCAATCATTCAATTACATTAGGTCTCTGCAGTGAAAGCACTGCAGAGACCTAATGTCTCTGCAGTGACACCCGTTACTGAGTCCAATAATGGGTGAAAATAATCTCCAGGTCCAGTGTGTATACAATGAGACTGGAAGCAGAGGCCAGTGGATGATTGTTTGGGTGTCCCAGTCAGTTCCAACATGATCAAGCAATCGTGTGTTAGTGCAACGTCTTTTGTCCAAGCAAAGAAATGTAATGAGGTAGAAGACAATGGGCTGTGACAAAGTGAAGAGACGTGCATTGTCTTTCTGGCATTAGGTACAGACTCGTCGCTGTTGTAAAGCTGGTGTGTTGTACATTGAGACGCTTCTAAATTGGCTTCCTTTAAGCCTGCAAAGAAAAGTTTTTGCTGTGAACCACCATGCATTCTTTATTTTAAGTATCTCAGGGTGTGATCTCCGGAAGCGCTGTTGCTTCCTCAGCAACTTTTTTTTTTGCCAGTTGTAGAGGTGTCAAAAACACATATGCAATCATACAGATGCATAACTGCTTTCACATTCACCAAGCAGTGTGCTCGTCACCGTGCTGATAATGAGCAATGTGTCATGTCTTAATATGAAGCCTCCCACTGCGTCAGGGCGACCTCGTCGAACACAGCCACGCCGGCCCCGTCTGTGTCGCCCCTGCCATCTCCCATCAGATCCTGTTTTGCTCCAAAGTGGTGCTCTTTGGGTAAAACCATTAACAGAGTCAACGGACACAAAAAGGAGCACATTTTGACACCCGGCCGTCGTCCTGACGTAACAGAGCACGACACCTGACGTGGGGAAAAGGTCACACGACTCGTCAAAGAGACAGGGGTGCCTCAGATGGAGGACGCAAGGACTCAGAAATGGACGCCTCCCGACGGTGATGATGGACACATGGCTGAAGCATGGCCTTCTGGGAGCGGTGGGAGGAGTGGACGTCCTGCCGGGACCTGTCCCTTCCCGTTCCGACGGTCCACTGACGAGCGGTGTCCTCGCTGATCTCGCATGATGAGGCTCACACTAACTAAGCAAATCAAATGTTGTTAAGTGTGGACACTTTCACTTGTAATCAGGGCAGCACATGCTTTATCCAAAATGTAAGATGACGCGTCAGCCAGGAAAATGTGCATATGCTGACGTATATATTATGATGTGCCATCTTATATTCAGTGTGTCTTTATCCCACCGATATCTAGTAATGTTTACATTTAAAAACTTTTGGGGGATATGTAATGCAGACAGAAAACGCCAGTAAAAAATCAGTACAGTTGTCAAGTATTGAACTGCAATTTCATGCAGCGTAAGAGGAGCATTAGTGCAGTATAACTGGCTACATTTAGCTGAGTTTAGTTTTGAGAAATTGAGCAGAAGTCTGATTATTACGCAATAAAATATTGTGTTGAACTGAAATAGGAAAATTATGATTATTTCCTATAAACAACCACTCGCTAACTTGAGGCTTGATAGCTATTGACTGACGAGACATCCTGATTCAATATCATGTATGAAAAAACTTAAAACGATTATATAATTTTGATTGTGATTGTACAACTTGTCTTATAACCTAGTATGATTTTTAGAAAAACACCTTGTTTCAGAGGGATGACTTGATTTAAAAGATTGAATTCAGTTACAAATGTCAAACCATCAGAGGGCATAATTCAAACTGTTAAAGAATTACAGCGACAAAAACCTGATATAAAAGAGAGACATTGAATATTTAGGATTTAAAAACTGAAAATTATTGAATATAAAAGTAATGGGATATTTTATAGAATATAGAATAAATCAGCTTTTCTTACATTTTTAATTATCTGTGCAAAGGAGTTCAAATGTCTTATTGTTTTTTGTTGAGATTAAAATAATAATAAAAATATTAGGTTAACCCAATGTTGAAAATGATTTCAAAACCCACAAACAACTTCACAGAAAACGAGCAATATAACAAACTCTCAAAGTGAGAAAAACTTAAAAATATATTTAGTATTACCCTAAACCTGCATTAACCTGGATTAACCAAGTATTGCATCTCTTAGGGAATGGCACAGAAACACAGCCTGTCTAAACTCTGCAAATATCTAATTACTTCCACCTGCTGGTTTGTTTGTTCCTTTAAACTGGTGCCATCATCAGAATTTACATGAGGGTTCTACACGTTCGGTTGGCTTTAGCCGGTTCTGTAAATGCTGTCATCGATGATCCTCATGATTCTCACAAGAACCAGTCTGTTGGTGTGAACTGAAGATCTTTTCAAAATCTGTACCAACTGTGAAATTTGTGTCTTTAGGCTCATCAAAACAGACAGACACCTTTTGTTGAACTCCATCCCATTAATCGACTTTTTGTAGCTTAAGTGGTAACGAGATTGACAAAGATAGGCATGAAAGTAACTGGCTGGAATAAACAAGTTGTCCTGTAAGCTGCAAAACAAGTCCACAATTTAATGTTTGTTATCTCGTGAATTGATTGACCTATTTTGCATTTTATTCTAAGACTGAACTGTTATTTGGCATGCATGATTACTCAAAAGTAGATGGAATATATTTCACCACTAATGTAGATTTGAGTCAGATAACAGTTTAGAGTTATGATCTTGGACACCAATGTGTTCCCTGATCAGATAATACCTGGGTTGTTATCAGTCTTTGTAGTTGCGCTTGACGAAATGTTGATATAGTGACAAGCTGACCTCCAAGTGATCTTATTTATAGGAGCGTCAATCTATGTCGGTGTTGAATATGAACAATACATCACGATTCCGTTCGGGAAGGCACAGGGCTGCCAACAAGAGTAAACCAACGGTTACAAGAAGATTACAAGGTGTTTCTAAAACATATTAAACATTTTATAATTAATAGCAATGTAGACTAAATCCACCTGGTCCCAGTGTTTCAGTTGTATGTCTTGCAGCCGCTTTGCACTTCTTGCTAGATTTACCCTCTTTGTTCTTTCGCAAGTAACAATGGCTTCACAAAGTGTAAAAACAGCAGAGTGCTAGTGGCAGGTAGACTACAGAGACTGGATTTGGAGAGTTACGGAGGCAGAGAGGGAAGTAAGCAAAGGGTGAAACAGAGATGGAGTCCCTTGGGCCCCATTAGAGGCAGTTCTGAGGGCCTGTGACATCTGACTGGATCAGTGTTCTTCAGTCAGATGCTCTCCTCTTATCCACTCCTCTGCTGGAGTCAATAAACACATCACCTACGCACATACACCCAAGCACACACTGAGTAACTGAGCCTCCAGGGCGAGCACAACATCACTTCATTTAAAAAAAAAAAAAAAAAGAATGGGGCTCTGACTCTTCTTGTTGATCTGCATCTTACCAAAGAATTAATGACAGTGCCAGACAACTTGCACCATTACTGCAGTTTGATTTGTACGTTCTGAGGGTGCAGCAGTTTGGTGACTGTTGTGATGTATTTTCCTGGTGGTCCAAAATTGTTTACTTACCACTTTTACTGATTTGTTGTAGGCCAAACTTTTTGTGTGTCTTAAGCGGCGGTTAGCGAGGACCCACAGCTACTTGACAGAAAAACCAACCGACGAGCCGTAAACACTTTCCTCCCCACGCTGATGGCGCGGTGGCACCAAGCAGGGCGAAACTTTGAAAGTCAAGCGGTCCTTTATCCATCCCTGCTCTGACCTTTCTGCTAGGCTGCCCTGTATTCACTGGCTGTCAGTGTGAGTTTGTCAGGAGCCATCCGTCTCTGTCCACCTCCATCCCCCTCCCCAAATCCCTGCCGACCCATTAGCCGATAGGATCCGGGGGAGCGGCGGCACAGCCAGCCCTACGGGGGCCTCTCCATCCTTCCTCCTCTTCCCTCAGTCCTGGTATCCACGTTGCAAAGAGCTCATCCAGGTACCCCTGAGAGGCTGCACTATCTGGCTATATATATATACAGTATGTAGGAAAAGCATCAACACAGCACTACAGTCTGACATGTGGCCCATGGGAGCTGCAGAGAGGCTGATAGCTGCTGGGACGGAGGGAGAGCTGGTGGCATAACTGCAGGGGCTGGGTAATGCTGCTGCTGCTCCTCACAGATCTTTTGCGTCTTAACTACAAGACATGCATGTTTACGGACCAGTTGCACCACTTCATCATGCATTTTAGCTCTGACTATTTATGACTTGTTGGGTGTTGAGATCTGGTAGATGCTATATTTAAAGATAACAATGAGTTTGAGCAAACTTTAGGAAATTGTATTTAGACAGTGAGTCCTGACGACCAGGATCGAGAACCACTATTTTACTACTACTTTCTTTGGGTATTGCCGCTTAATTAGCTTTGTACCACTTAAACTCTGACCAGCCTCCCCACAGTATCATGCTGTCATGGCTATCCCAGCTGTTGACAGTTTTGTTTTACCACACGTTTTCTACTTAAGTCAAAAAGTTGCATTTCATTCTCATTTTCTTTCAAATGTCTAATGTGAAAGAAGATCACACAGTTTAGGTGGACCAAGCTACCTATCATTGTTTTATAACCTAACCCTGCTTTAAATTTGTCCAGCACTTTATTTCTAGCCTGTTAGTTTATAGTGGATCCCCGGTATTAGCGGGTAACAGGGACCACAGCTGCCTGTGAGTAGACAGTCATGCACTACTTTATCCTCTACCAGATAAATTCACAAGAAAACATAGTGAAGTCTAAAGTTGTACTGTCAGGAAGATTCAAGAAAGTTCAAAGGGTGTAAATAGTTTTACAAGGCCCTATGTTAATTAATCTCATCAAAATGAAATCTCTGTCAGCTTTTGACCCACCGTATTCGTCTGCTTATTTTGCCAGACCATCTGCTCAGTATGACTGATGAGAAGCGAGGCTCATCTTAGATGTTTTAGAAACTAGGCGTCTAAATACTCTTAATCTTTAAATCTGTGTCCAACTTCCCAGTCTCTAAAAGTTTTGAAACTATTCATCTTTTGTTTTATTCGTATCTAATTAGCAAAGACATCACAATAGCACAGACTCAAGTTGATTTTAGGAGAACAATCCTGTTAGGTAGCTTACTAAACAGTTTTCTGTTATTTTCCAACGACAACGGCAAAGAAATTATATATTATATGAAGATAGAAGAAACTATTGTTAATGAAGCATAAAGATTTTTTTTTTTTTTTAGAAAATATGAACCTTAAAAGATTTGGAGTCAACAATTTATTCAGGTCAAGACTTTTTCTATTATACATATATTTATATTAACCAACCACACTATCTGAGGTCTACATCCCTTCAAACATAAATGCAACAACACATCAAACCATACAAAACCTGATCTAATGAGAGAGAATGTGAGGAAGAGCACAAAGTAAGTGTTGTTTCTTGGAAATGGTAATGCAGTTGTTAATGATAGAGGAATAAATGGAGGAGGAGCAAGGGGAATGAAGGGAGGAGAAATGAGACAGTGAAGGAGGGAGGGAGGAGACAGAAACAGGTGATTAATGGATGGGTGGTAGCTGGGAGGTTGAAGTAGACTGAAAGTGAGCAGAGTGACAGTAATAAAGTGAACCTGCCTCCCATTCGTCTCCCTCAACCCATCTCCCCTGTCCGACTGGTAGGGCTTTACACACTCTGACTAATGCCACGCTCCACATGCAGGCACAGACACCATGCCACACACTGATCTTTTTTTTTTTTTTGCAATTGTGTATACTGCAACCTAAATGAACACACACGATTTCTCATGGCCTCCCATCATCAACCCTGAGCGCCATCATTCATCAGGGAGATCAACGCTACCTCATCACCTTTTACGGTGTCTAAATCATGCGGTGAATCAGGCTCATCTAGTGTTGCTTTAACAGCAGGTCAAACATGGCGGTCTCGTTCTCTGGCCAACAAAGCTCGCGACCTTTTCCCGAATGCTTTGTTGTTGTTGTTTTTTTTTTTATTATTTTGGAGCAGAGTCATACCGAAACATTGAGATGATTTGTTATGTTTTGCGTTTGATTTCTGAAAAAGATTGCAGGCTGAGGTAAACACCGATGTTTTCTGACCTTCCCCTCGGCTTTTGAGATCGTGTCCCAAATGTAGTCTCATTACTGTGACCTGTGTCGCTTCAGCTCCCGTCTTTTACATTGATTCTGCAAAGAAACATAATCCCTTTCATTACAGGGTTATGTTAGGGTTGTTACCTCTGCTCATAACTACTACCTTTACTTAGACTTGTGATCTGTCGAATAAACTAAGCAAAGTAGATCACCTTTAGTATTCATCCTTCAGGGGGATGTGCATCGTACACGTCTATCTCAATAAATTAGAACATGACCAGAAAGTTAAAATAGTTCAGTAATTTAATTCATTATACACGGAGTGATATCTTTCAAGCCGTTACTTCTGATACATTTGATGATCATGGCTTGCAGCCAGTGAAAACCTAAAATTGAGTTTGTGTTGAAATCTGAATATTATAATAAATTTTGAAAATGTGCATCTAATACAAAGATGTTGGCCTACTGAAAAGTGTATCTATGTAGCTTACACTCAAAACTTGTAACTTACAGTCAGTTAGTGGTGGTGAAGAGGCAATCAGCCACTCCTGAGGTGCTAAAGAAGTCAGTCTGCTCCATCAGAAGTTGCTTTACGTTGTTGGGTCTTGAGTCTCTTATCTTCCTGTTAACAACAGAGTAGGTTCATTTATGTGTGAAGCGCTGACTTCAGAGGCATTTAAAACCTTGTGAATCTCCCCCAAACTCTTGACTGGGCTTCATAATATTCTCAAGGCTTCGTTCAAACCTGCTGCTTGTGATTTTTCTTCTTTTTTCTACAACACTGCCTTCTTTCACTTAACTTTACATTAACATGTCTGGATGTAGGACATACTGAACCGCCAGCTCTTTGTTTTATTTTGGTACTCTAGTATTCCAGTTCTTTTCTTGCGGTGTCTTAATTTACTTCTTCTTCGTTAGGTGTTGTTTTGTGTGGTGTTTGTATAATTTTCTAGTTTTAGTCATTCCTTCTGAAGATTCCCTCAGAAATCTCAGTCTGCTTGTTTCCCAGTGAGCTGCTCTTTCTTGACAATTATTCTGTCCTTGTTCAAAACACAATAATCACTCTCACTTGTACATATCCCCTTCAGTCTCTCACCCTGCTGGTTCCTTCGCCTTGTTTCTCTGTTTGGATTTTGATTAAATACGGTTTAGGTGTTACATTCATTTGCATTTATTGTGTTCCTCTGCTGGACTCAATTTTTTATGAGACATTTGTGAATTGTCACGGTCGGATGGACAATGATATTGGCCAAAAGCATGATCACAACATACCATTTCTGTATTAAAAATATTAATCAATATTCTAACTTTTTTGACAAAATGTAGCCAGGACCATCAAAATTAAATAAAAAAACACACATATAAACCTTTAATGTCCCATTTTGTGTGAATTAAACTTGCACAGAATCATCACTTTCACTTTTTGAATCAAATTACTGAATCGAATTAGCTTTCAATGATATTCTAACTTATTTAGATGCATCTGTGTGTAAAGTGAACCTTACTTGACCTCCTAAGTGAATCTATAGCCTCATCCCATTCCTTGTAAATGAACGGTTTATTAGTGTCACTCCAGGAAATGTGCCAGTGAATGTGATGTAGAAATAACGTGATGAGCAATAATTCATCTCTTACTCTGTAAAGTATGTAAATCAACGTGTCTGAAACCCAAAAGCCTCCAGCAAAATAAAATGTAAGACTAAATTGGCTTAAATTACTTTGGCACTGACTTGACAAAAGACCGTGCATGTTATTTCAGTCATTGGTGGTTTTAATTGCTCCAAGGTATAATGAACACATTACTAATTGATAGGAAGCCCTTAACAGTAAAACTCCCCCCTCCAACGGGCCACACCTGCATGGGGTAAATCTGTCTTCATATCAGCTGCATGACTTTTGCCCGGGCAGACAATAGATTAAACAATGAATGAATGATTTATTAGCTGTCGTTGTCGTGCGATTTAGATGGATGGATGTACACGCGGCGTGACCTCACTTCCATGTTTTCTGCCTTGTATTCGAGGGTATGCAGGTGGGAGGAGGGGGGTGACGTTAGCAGTGTGGGTCAGGCACACTACTGGCCACTGACAGGACCCAGCCACTTGATCAATGACCCCTGGATTTGATATTGTGGCGGGCTGCGTGTGAAGCAGCTGCTCGTGGACGTCAAGTACATACAGAGGGACAAATCTGTAAGCCGTATTGGTCTTTGTGTGCCCGCGCGCGCGAGCGCGTGTGTGTGGGACGAAGTGCAAAGCCAAAAAAGTAACTACCTTTACTCTCCTCAGCCGTAACTCCCCTCTCTTCCTCTTTCTCCTTCTCTCAAATGGGTTATTCTAGCGATGGCCCTGACAGGCCATGGTTTGGATTTTGATTTATGTTCCTGTGAAGCTCAAATCAAAGATTCCATCTACTGCTGCTTTATGGCAGCTGGGATGATGAATGGCGCAGTCTCTCGGTCAAACCAAGCCTCTGTGTCTTTGCCCCACATTTTAATTGCTAAAGTAGCCAGTCATCGCTCAGCCCATCCCTCCCTCCTAACCTTATCCTTTTCTCTGCTTTTCAACTTATTGTCTCTCACTTTCTTGTTCATTCACTCTCAATAATGCTCCTTTATCTCTTCAAAAATGTCTGAACTTTGCTTGATAAAACTTGAAATTGTCACCTAAGGCGTAGTCATGTAAAATGACTCCAAGAGTGAACAGTGAAGCTGCACACAAAGCCTGTAACATTAAAGGAACAGTTTAGGATTTTTTTTTTTTTAAATAAGGTTTTATTAAAAGGTTATAAGCAGTTAATATCATACCTCCAGTAGATTCCTCTTTTAGCATTTTTAATTAGTATAACTCCATATTGGTTAGTCATCTGCTTTCTGAGAGGAGTCGAGACCAAACTGAACTTTTATCATCAAAACCGAGCCTAATCTCCAGGTTGTCAAAGTGGTTAATGTGTATATTAATTGTTGAAACTCAAAAGCTATTGCTATATTTGTATGGCATGTTTATTAACTCAGAAGTCAGTAATTATTTACATAAAGACCTGATTTGTTGGTTGCGCACCACCTGTACAAATCCCCCCAAAAAACTTGAAAATTACTCCAATAACACCTAATCCAGGAAATCACAACAGAATCCAGAAAAAAAAAAATCTGAAATCTTAGCGACCTCTCTATGTTTAGGGTGTTTTTGTAATTGAACATTTAGAAATTGGGCAAAATGGCTTTCATGGGCAAGCTGCAAACTGAAAGTCAATAGTGATCAAAAAGGACGCCAAAACTTATCTCACATTTGAGTAAATATACTGTAGGTAACAAGACAAAAGTAGAAAATATTATAAGGTGAGGATTCTGATAGGTGTGGTGTGAAATTAACACAGCATATCAGAGGGGAAAACAATCAAACATGTTGGTGGTGTTGTGGTGGCCTGGGACCATGTTGACCCTTCAGTACATATACGACTGAGGGAGAATGTGTCATTTGTGACCTTTATCTGAAGCTTGTTTAGGTTCTCCTGCACAACGATGATATGAAGAACAAAGGCAAATCTACATCTGAAGGGCTCAAAAACCAAAACAAGGGTGTTAGAGTACCTAAAATAACCTTAAATCTGATTGAGATGCTGTAGCATAACCTCTAATAGGCAAATGAAACGCTTAAAATCCTTCAGTGGGGCTGAATTAAAACAATCTGGCAAAGAAGAGAGGGTCAAACTTTCTCCACTTTTGACTTAGGCCACATTTGGTAGCATAGGCATTTTTCTGAACACATAAAAATCTAGTTTGACGTCTGTATTGTGTATTTCAGGACATCTTTAAATGAGAGTAATTATGTGAATAAGGTAACGGGACAAATTGCAAAAACTTGGAATATTTTCACACTCAACACTTTTGGAAATTTCACTAACTTTCTGTCGGAATAACTACGTGAAATAAAAGTAAAGTGGTGTAAAAAGAAATGGTTATTTAGGAAGACATAATTCATTCTTAATCTGCCTTAAGCTTTAGAAACACTGTTGAAGGTGCCTGCTTTACACAGTTAGATTGTTGGTAGTGCACTGCCTCTTACCTCCATTTTAATCCTATATCATTGTCTAAATCAAGTGGTGTAAAACCACTTTACACCCTTTGTCTTCTCTGTAAACAACCACCTAATGAAACACGAAAACAGCTCAAAGGTTTACATGTTGCACAGACCATCTTCTTGAGGTTAGAGTCCTAAGTAGAGGTTCGCTTTGGTCTAAGCATGTCTTAGACTAGTCATTAGCTCCAGAACCAAATATTCTAAACCAAAATACATTACCAAGAGCGATATCTGCTGCAGGTAAGCTATTAACTATTTAAAACATTTTAAAAGGGCCTCACATCCCTTTAAGAGGTACCTGTCTCTTCCACCAGCCCACATTATTTTACACATCCAGCATTAGCAAATGATATACAGCAAACAAGTCTGATGAGGGTGAAAATTCATTCCTGCATCAACATAAAAAGCCACTTTATTTGGAGGAAGAATGTGCAGATGTCAAGCTCTGATAGAGTTTATGTTTTCTCACTATTTTTCAAAAGTAAACACATTCGGCGGTACATGACATTACTAAGTAGGTTAAGTATAGCCCCGGGCGATCATCCATCAGTACAGAATGAAGCGAGCATATTCTGCTCGATGAGAGGTGAAAGTTTTCCGCTGTGCCACGATGACATTTAATTTTTCACATCTCCTGCGTGTTCCTGGGATGAATTTTGGCAGACCTGGTGCAATTTAGCTGCTTGGCAGTTTGAAATTGGGCGATGAATCACGACGTGGATTCAATGGGAGCCAGTCAGCGTACAATATTTTCTCTGTGTCAGACTGGGAAAGCGAGCGGGAAAGAGAGCTGCTGAGGCTTTAGATTGTGTTCTTCCAATCATCTTCCACTCACGCAGCCTATCATGCCTTCCTCGCCCCCTCCTTCCAAAAACAAAGTGCCCGGGTCGGCCATTAGAAAAGAAGCCGTGTGTGGCTGCAGATGTCGAGCGATGGTGGAGGTCTTTAAGGTCTGCAGTTGGATATTTTGACAAAGAGCAGTGAAGAAAGAAATCAATAAAGTCAGGACTTTGCCAGTCAGTGAGCAGAGCGGCAGAGAATGCAAAGCTCCTCTCCGACCCCTCGACAAACTCAAAACGAGCAACCAATAGACTGACACTGCCTCTGACACAAGCCATTTATTAGCCTGGCAGCAGAAGCTGGTGGATTGCACAGCTGATGGTCTGTAACTGGGAGGACGGCACCTTAGGAGGAAACATGTTATCCAGAAGACCGTGTGTGTCGAAGCACAGCACTGTGTGGCGATGACTAAGAGTGTGAGACATGCCGGATGACATCTGCAAGGGAAATTTTAGATTTACAACACAATCCATTTATCAGCAGGCATCCCACTGTGCTACAGTTGTATTTAAAAGACTGTTCACTCCCCACGTTTGCATCATCTGCTCGGCTGATTGCTGAAAAATGATCATCTCCAGTGGTGCTGTTGTGCCTGTGGCTGCACTCTGACCTCCCAGTCAAAGGAGGCGGAGCTTTTCTCAAGTCATTAAACGTATTTGAACTCTCTACTGATGCAGGGAATATTGCAATGTTACAATCAGGGACAACAGAAATTGCACTGCTAAAAAAAAAAAGAAAAAAAAAGAAAGATAAAAACATTTCAACATAAGACTCTTAAAATCGTCACTTGACGTAGCAGTTTTGGAGCAAAACGTTGCATATTAGATTGTAAATGTTTAGCAATGTACAGAAGTAAAGTTAGTTTATTTCTTGGTGTGGTCGGTTTGTCCTCTAGACACCTGTTTATGTGATAAAAATAAATAAACAGTTGTGCAAAGTTTGAGGGCTGTTTTGAAGATATGCAGGAACAAAAAACACCTTTGAATTGCTACCTTCTTGCAAGGCTATTTCTCTGTACTGTGTACTAAAAATCTCTAAAACCTTCCAGATTTATGTCCAAAATAGATTCTTTAAAAATGCTCTACCTTTTTTTTTTTTTTTAAACTCTTCTGATACAAAAAAAGAGAGATTTTTTTCCTGTCTTATCCGCCACTGTGTGTTTCAAGATTATTTAGGTCAGTATCAAAGTTTGGTTGTTTTACTGTATATGTGTAAAAGTTTAGAAGATTACCTTTGGTCCGACAGCCATTTTGTGATGTACGAAGACTTAGATGGTATAGTTTATGATACCATTAAAGAGTGGTTGACAGACAAAGGCCTCTGTGTTGTGTGATGTGGTTACCTTTTTTTGGGGGGAGGGGTCGGGGGGAAGATAAAATGGAAAGAGAACAGAAAACTTCCTGGTTCTTCTCATCAGAATAAGTGTTCTGATTTTAGCTTTGTCTCTGCCAGTCTTCTAGCAGGAGCTCTGTCTAAAGGCGCCTTGAAAGATGTATCACACTTGTAGAGCGAGTCAGCTTGTCTGCTCAGTCTACTTACACACACTCCTGGATGTGTGAGAGCCTCCACTTCCACTGCGTAAAATCACATTACCCCAAAGAGGAAGGGGATGAAAGGAAAGCGCCGCGGAATGGCCATAGACCAGTGAGTTGTCAAAGCCATTTACATTCAGGGTAACAAAGACAGAGAGGACGAGGGAAGATGGAGAGAAGAGAAATGAACAGGGCTCTTTCCAAACAAACAATCCTGGGTTAGAGGTTCCCAGCAGTTGCATTCAGACCTCATCTCTAGGATCTCGTACAGTGACTGACAAACGGGGCAAATAGTTCTCCTCACAAAGTGACCTCGCGTCAGACTCCGACTCAGAGTTTCAGATTTTATTTGACGTAAAGCGGGAAAATACGGAGCGAAATCACCATGTTTGTTTGGGTGTTTGTGTGTTGTTGTCCGAGCACTTCAGGGACTTGAGGATGATTCAAAGTGCCATTTGGTTGTGTGAGTACAGCCTTCACACACACACACACACACACACCCACACTCATCAGGCAGAAGATGTTGTCATCCACCGCCTCATTGTTTGTGTAAGTGATGTCTCCAATCACCATCAAACACAAGGAGTTTCCATCCTCCCACTGTCACTCTCCTTCTCAGCCTTGTCCGAACCATCGTACAAATTGTCCCATCGTCCTTCTGCTCCTGTAAGTCTCCTCTGTCGCTCTCAGCTCAGGGGTTTTCAACAGAAAGGCACCAATAGATATCAACATGTGTACACATATAAACATGTCAACGTTAAACCAAGATTTGTGCTTTTCTTATTACCAACTACCTATGACAACATTGCTGTTTTTTTTATTCTTATTTTAGTATTGCTCTTTTTCCTGTACCTTGGCAGAAAATTTTCTTTTTTCATTGACTGTCACACTTAAGACTAAACCCCTTGCTTTCCTGTGCAATGTATATTAGGATATATAATAGCAATAATATTTTAACTTTAATCCGATTGTCTGAGCTCGCGTCTGAGCTCACGAAGAAGTTGAAGGATAAAAATGACGACACAATCAGAGCTTTTTACTTACATGAAGTGAGTTTATGTCAAGAAAGATTTGATTGCTATAGCTTTACAATTTGTGCCAAATGTAGAATACAAAAATGATCAAACATGGACAGCATACAAGCAAGGTGCTGCTGTGGCGGAAGTTTGGCTTCGCAAGACGTAAACCATCAAAAGAGAGTTTCCTTACAGCCTCCCAGAAACTTGGGCTCCAGAAACATGGTCTAAGATTTGGTGTTTGTTACATCACAACAAATATAATTTGAGGCTTAAAAATGCAGCATCGTTGTTATCTTCAGCCGCACTCTCTGAATGAGTCAACGCTACAATGATCTTCATCTCCTGTCTCTGGATGGTTATCATTTTACATTAGCTGACAGTTTCTTTTTTTTTTTTTTTTTTTTATCAAGAATGAAACTCCGTCTGTTGAATACTTTCTTCTAGTTCTGCTGTATTTTTTTCATTTTGTAAAAACAATACAGCAACAAAATGTAATATGTTGCTGTAGAAGCAAAGCACATCTGGTCAGCACAATGTAAGTACAATGCTGACTTGATACATGTTGTAAAAATGTACAACTAAAATCTCCAGTCACCAGGATAAAAGCAATCATTAGTTCAGCTAACAGTAAAAAATAAAGATGTCTAGTATTAGGCAAGAAAATATCTGCTTGTGATCAAAAGTCATTTGTTGCACAGTCACAAAATATGACATTTCGTGTTTTTTCTTTAATCTTATTTCTGTGCAACCAACATCCCTCCACTTCAGTTTTCTCACAATTACATAGGGAAATTAAATTGTATGTAACTACAACATGTTTGCTTGTAGTTACATAAAAGTATTCCACTAATTTAATCACATGGCATATGGGTATGTGCGTATTTGCGTGCCTGCGCCCGTGCATGTGTGTGTGTGTCTGCCCTCTAATGCCAATGAGATTTACAAAGCCAAAATGTCATCACTTGCAACTGAAAAAAAAAAAAAAGCATCAAAGGAACATTATTTCTAAATGCTGCTCATTTCCCCGCTGCTGTTTTCTGTCTGTGTATAGGTGTGCATTCCATTAGCATGGTCTCGAGCCGTTATTAAGGGGCCAGTAAAAGCTTTTGGCATGCTCTTTACAGCGCCCCACCAGCCCCATTCTGCTTCACCCACCCTTCAAATATCTCGTCTCATTACCTGATTGACCTGTTAGCGTTCGTTACCAAAAGCTGCTGTCATGATCCCTGGGTTTCTGTGTGTTTATTTTGGAGTTCTTCTGTGTTCAGTCCTGTTTTCCCTGTGTAGTCCTGTTCCCTGTGAGTCTCTGTCCTCCCTGTTGATTGCTCCCCAGGTTTGTCGTATTCCCTTGATTACCCCGTCTGTATTTAAACCCACCTGTTGTCTGTGTTCCTCGTCGGGTCCTTGTCGTTGTCTGTCTAAGTTTGTCTATGTCGTAGTTCGTCACGCCAGTAGAACTGTTAAGTCCTGGTTGTGTTTGTCTATTGTACGTTGTCGGCACTCGCCAGTAGAACTGATAAGTCCTGGTTAGTGCTAGCTCCCGTATGTTCCTGTTAATCAGTTGCTACCGGTACTTAGCTGTGTGCTAGTCTCTGCCGTGCTGCCTGTATGGACTGTGGAGCTTACTTTTCACCATTAAATTCATCATCATCACCATAACCTGGGTCTCAGCGTTCTCTCCTCACCACCAACCACACACTTCATGACAGAAGGACCCGACCAGACCGAGGTGAGGAACATCATGGACCCAGCAACCACCGCCACAGCTTCATACCCTTTCCTTAAATCCAAGGACATCTACAATCTTGAGTTTGAGGAGGATTTTCAATTTTTTTTCAAGATGTTTCAAGGAGACCCGTTTATGTTGGAAATAGTGGAAGAACTCTACGAGGAATTCCAGCATAAACAAAGGTTCACCTCACCTGTTCCAGCTCCGATCTCTCCAGCCTCTCCGTTGTCTCCTGCACCAGCCAAACCTCCAGCCGCCACCGTTACCTCGTTTCCTCCGCCAGTCCCAGCATCCACTCCAGCTGCCGCATTCTGCCCGACACCTCCACCAGTTCCTGCCTCCTCACCAGCCACCGCCGTCCGCCCGTCTCCAGTCGCCACCGTCCCCGTGGTGCTGGGGTTTCAGGCAGCCAGGCTCTCGCCTGGGCGG